>NC_056725.1:1078318691-1078433691 GCF_019279795.1 Protopterus annectens
CCATCCACAGAGCTGTAGTACCAACACAGACAGAAAACCCTCCAATAGCATATCATTGCCGGAGCCTTCCTGTGTCCTGACAGAGTGCTCTTCAAACTATCTGGAGATATACAGAGCTGAGTATATTTTCTGGCACTTCAGAGTTGTGCACTGGTAATTGTTGTTTGACTAATTTTATATCATTGCTGGCTGACTTCAGAGTTGTGCACTGTTATTTTTGCTTCACTGTATAGTTTTTCAGATCTCTGCTGAAGGTGTTGGTTTTCCTATACCCACCCTCCCTATTCCTGTTTTGTTGCTTAAATTTGGAGGCTTTTGCAGTTGCCCACCCCCACTGCAGATTTGATCTGGGACACTCCCCCGAGTCCCATCTCTTTACCTCATTCTACCTAATAGACTCCTTCTGCACTTGTTTGTAGTCATTTTTAATTGAATTGCATTTTTTAAACTGTTTGGTCTAACATTGCTACATACTCGAGTGTGCTAGCTTGCACTGCATTTAAATTGTGTTTACTGCTGTTTTAGCTACTTTTCTGTATATATATATATATATATATAAATACCTTTCCTGTAACTAGTGTAGTCCAGATTCAGATTTGCTGTATCCAGGACTGTATGCAGGCTTCTGAGCCCCCCCAAGCTTTCTGTGTTGGAGGGAAGCCTTCTAGCTTATCAGTGGGAGTGGCAAGCACTAGGTAACCTATCTACCACATAAGGAGTGGTTCTGGCCCAGAAATTGTAGTTATTGGCCATTTGGGCAGTTTTTCCATCTCTCTCAACTTTCTGATTTAAAATCCCGCATTTGCACTTGTTTCCCCCCTTTTCTGTAACTAGTTTAGTCCAGATACAGATTCTTAGTTTTAGCACTTGAATTTGCTTATTTGTGATCAGCACTTGTTCAGAACTTGTAAGCACTAAATAACCTATTAATTACTACAGCACTCAACCTCCCTCATTACCTAGAGGAAAACAATTTTGGTACTTACTTTCCTCACTTGCTTAGAGAAAACAGCTCTTGTATTAACTTTCCTCACTTATCTAGAGGAAATTTGTTTTTTATTCAGTCATGTCCAACGGTCAGCTCCCCAGTGTTCTCTCCTGTCTATCTGATGAATCTGGGCATCTTGGGGCAATGTAGAAATTGCCTCATGTACACAGACAACCCTCTCCTCTTACCACCCAACACTACAACCTGTGAGAGATGCACTTATCTAGCCAAACTGGAGGTAAAGCTCTTTCCAATCAAGACTGAATGTGACAGTCAAGAGGAGAAGGTAAACACTTGCACCACACCACACTCATCACATAGTCTCACTAAATCTACCCCACCAAAATCCACACATAGAAACACAAAAACATTCGCGGAGGCTCTCAATAATAATCTGCCCAAGCAACAGAGACCTCCAAAGCAGAAATGCAAGCAATCTCCACCCCCCAACACAACCCAAATGACACATAGCCCACAGACTCAGTGTGTCACTCAACCACAGCCAATAAGGCAAAACAACGTACCCAACACACTAGTCATAGGTGACTCTATAGTCAGGCGCACTGATGTCCCACTCACCAGGCTAAATAAGAAGAAGGTTACTGTCAGCTGCCTGTCAGGTGCCAGGGTCCACCACATAACCCATGCACTCATGTCACTCCACAGCAAGTACAAATATGACTTTGTTATTGTCCATGTTGGTGTGAACAACCTGAGACGTATGTCGCTGGACTACATGAAAAGAGACATGGAAGAGCTCTCTGATCTTGTAGCCCAGGCAGGTATGACCCTATCCCTGAGTAGCATTCTGCCATCACCCAGAATGATGCCGCAGTACAGGGACAAAATGATTGACTTCAACAATTGGCTAAGCTTCTGGTGCCATTCTAAAGGGATCCAGTATCTGTCTGCCTGGGATGACATGGTCGACAGACCATGATGCTTTGCCAGAGATGGTCTGCATCTGTCACTCCTGGGATTCCGGATACTGGCTAAGGTTCTTGCCACCCCTATAGTGCCTTTGTTAGGCAAGGTTCAAATGACAAATTCATCACTGTAACAGGAATAGGCAAGCAAAAACTGATGGTGATGCTACTCAGTGCTAGAAGTCTAAATCTCAAAATGCACTCACTCGAGGCACTCCTTAAAATGGAGAACATCAATATCTGTGCAGTGACTGAGACCTGGTTCAAGGCTCCAGAGAGCACCCCTGCACTACCAGGTTATAACTCATACCACACTTTTCGACCATGTAACCTGGACCGGAACACCAAAGGTGGATGTGTTTCCATATTCATTAAGGATATCCACACCTCCAGGCTAGTTGCTCAGCATAATGCAGCCAAGGTTATCCATGTGCAACTAACTCTGGGCAAAACTGCAATCCAAATTGTAGTTTGCTACAGATCACCCACCATGCCCCAGCATTCCCACTCCTCTTTTCTTGATGTACTGGAAAATATTAGGGTTCAACCAAACACCCTAATAATGGGTGATTTCAACTACCCCACCATTAACTGTGAAAACTACTCATGTACCAACTCCTTCACTCAACGCATTCTGGAATTCATAAACTCCAATGCCCTGGATCAACTTATCCACACCCCCACCAGGGGCAACAATATCGTAGAGCTAGTCATTACCAACATTAGTGACTGGTGTTCCACACCTGAAGTCAATGTCTCATTGGTCTAATTCAACCATAATCTAATTACCCTAGATATCCACATCCTGCCCCCACCTCCCATTAAGGAAATCATGGTAAAAAAATTTCTCCAAAGCCAACTTCATGCTTCTTAAGACAGAATTGGTGAACTTCATGACATGACACCCATGCAGATGGACAATACAGTTATGACTACTGAATCCTACACAATTGCACTTTATAAGCACTTACATTAGTGCATGGATCGTGCTATCCCAAACAGAACCAAGATGCTATCCTCCAAAAAAAGAAGCCAATCTGGTGGTCCCCTGTCATAAACAAACTGTACAACAGAAAGAAGAAACTGTTGCAAAAGAGAGTAAAATCCCATGAGTAGAGGAGCTCCCTGGTCAGCCTCAGTAAGAAGCTGCGATCCTTGATAAAATCCTTCAAAGCTAGTTATGAAAACAAAATTGCCATTGATTCTAAAGACAACCACAAAGCATTCTATAGCTATGTCAAGAATCTCAATGGCAACACTCAGATCTGCTCTGAGTTACAGCACAATGGCACTAAATATACAGATCTAACTGATATTGCCAACATCCTGGCAGATAGGTTCAGTGCTAACTTTACCCACCTCCTAAAGAGTCGATCTCTATACCAGAAGAATGCAAAGTTCCTGTAATCACGGCTGCACAGGTAAAAACCACACTCTCCAAAGCCAAGAACACAGCATCCATGGGTCCAGACAACATCCCAGGCTGCGTACTATACAAACTACAGAATGAACTGGCACTCTACCTAAGTACCATGTTCAATCATAGCCTCACCTCAGGCTTTGTGCCTGCTGAATGGCGCACAGTGACGGTTATCCCACTCCACAAGAGGGGAGCCACCACGGGCCCCAGGAACTACCGCCCCATTAGCCTAATGAGCCTGGTCTGCAAGGCCATGGAACGTATCATCATGGAACTTATAAACAAAGACATTGGTAATCTCCAAACTCTGGACCCCACCGAGTTCGGGTTTGTAAAAGGCAGATCATGTCTCCTAAACCTGATAGACTTCTTTGAAGCAGTCACCAAAGCCGTAGACAAGGGTAAGGTGGTTCACACAGCCTATCTAGATCTTGCCAAGGCTTTTGACACCATCCCCCATTCTGGAATTATAGATAAATTCACTAAACTAGGTATAAATCTGTTTGTCACAAGATGGGTTGCCAACTGGCTCACTGACAGAACCCACACTGTGAAAGTAGCAGACTCCAAATCCGACTTCAGACCAGTGACAAGTGGAGTACCACAGGGTTCAGTCCTGGGTCCTCTCCTGTTTGGTATCTTCTTCTCTGAAGTACAGGCTAACACAAAAGGTCTTTGGCTAATGAAGTTCGCAGATGACTGCAAACTAGGAGCCATAATCAAAACTCCTAACGATGTGGACATCCTACAAAAGGGCCTCACTGAGACAGATGCCTGGTGTCAAAGCCTTAGCCTCAAGCTCTATGCCAAAAAGTGCAT
Organism: Protopterus annectens; assembly: GCF_019279795.1. Lineage (NCBI taxonomy): Eukaryota > Metazoa > Chordata > Ceratodontiformes > Protopteridae > Protopterus > Protopterus annectens. Next base: position 1,078,322,845 of record NC_056725.1, read on the forward strand.
TGTCATCCCCTTTGGTAAAAACTCTGTACCCATGAACTACAACATAGGCAGTAGTATACTTAACACCGAAAGTGTGATAAGAGACCTTGGGAAACAGGTGGACAGTAGTCTCTACTTTGATAATAACATCGCCACAGTAGTCAGGAAATACTTCGATGTGGCACACCTCATCAAAAAAGGTTTCTCATCCAGAAAAAAAGAGGTCGTTGTTCCCCTGTCCTCATCACTCATTAGACCCATTATAGAGTACAACGCCCCTTTTGGTATGTACCTTACAAGACATCTACAACAACTGGAAAGGCCGCAGAAATACCTCACAAAGAGGATTACCAGCCTCAAACAGATGCCCTACGCAGACCGTCTCAAAAAACTACAGCTTTACTCCGTCGCATATCGCCTACTCAGAGGTGATCTCTGCCTAACATACAAAGCTATGTCAAACCTTGAGCTGTTGGACATGCTCCACTTAAACAAATCCCAATCCCTCCGAGCTACACGCTCTAGGGACCTAAACCTTGTCACCACAATAAACAGAACATGTCAGAGGGATAGATTCCAGTCCCAGAGACTTCCCATACTCTGGAATAAACTACCTATCTATATCAAACAAAGCTCCTCATTAGCGCTCTTCAAGAAAAATCTTGATGATTGGATGGGAAATAGGAAATTCACCCCGGGGATCATCTCTGTGGCTCTGCTCGACAGTGGCACAGGAAAATAATTTTCTTGGGTGGCAAAAGCCAGGGTACCTTTTTGGCTGGGCTTGTATAGGCCCCAGGGCTGATAGCCTAGTACCTACCTATGAATCTATGAACCTAATATCGATCAAGACTGAAAACTCATCTTTCTCAATGAAAACATAATGACATACAAATGAATGTTGCATAGAATTTGGAGCAGATCTCCTTTTATCTTTTTTAATATAGATAACTGAAATGGCATTTCAGTGGCACTCTTACTAAATAGACTTGTTGCTGTCTCCTCTAGTACAGAACAAGATGGATCCATAATGCCATTAAATGTTCCTTTAATCCATTCAGAGATTTATAATCCCCTACTTCTGGTGGGTATGGTACATGGTTGTATGCTACACTTCTGTACAATTCCTCCCATTTGACCTTTGTGGCAGTAAGACATGTATGAGTACACATCTCAAAAAATATATATTTACAAAACATAGCAACTTTTGCATTCACTCCTTTTGTACATGTAAAGATAGCCATCTGTGATGAACATTCACTTTTTCTCTTAATTCTTAAGCGCTAGATAACAATATCCTGTGACTCTAGCAATTTGTGCAGAGAATCTTCAAACATAGCCTGACAATGATCAGCCATATTTACAAATATACCTATACCTCACCAATATGATATTTAAAATATGTCTGTTCCCATTATGCATATTCCACAATGAATCAAAATACACTTTATATGTCCCCTTCAACCTCAGTGAAAATAAATCTGGCTAAATTACAGATTCAGCCTTGCATTTCTCCATATGGACTTTAAATCACTTACAATGTTTTCCCTAAGTAAATCACACCATCGGCATTCCCATTTCCTTGACAGTGTCACAGGAAGCAACTATTCTATCAGGGACAAACAATTCAAGTGTCCTACATGCCTCCTCTGATGATAGTACATTATTTAAGCCTTTCAAAAAAATAATATATATTAGGACTTACATTGGCTACAGGTGTAGAACTTCACAACCTGTAGCAACATAATTGTAATAACAGCAACCATCACTGGCAAGTACTACTTATACGATCCTCACCATGATCAGTTACCAATAACTTCAGTGGAAGGAAGCGTTTTACTGTGCAATACTCCATGTACATGTGCTTAGGAATGACAGTTAACAAATCTATAGTGTAATGTGCTTATATAGTGGGTCCAGGTAATTTGCTATGACACATCTTACAAATGCATGTGTACCAACATTTCACTTGAATGATGGAGCAATCAGTCAGTTATGCATATTTGACCTAATGTACATCATCCTTACAAACACACACACATACTCACACACACACACACACACACACACACACACACACACACACACACACACACACACACACACACACACACACACACACACACATATATATGTGTATACTTTTGTGTAGATAGACAGACAGATAGATACTGATTTCTGTGTCTAAAACATTAAAGCTTCTTCCTTGTTATACTAACTTAGTCATTCCACTACTCGCTGGCCTTAATTATGTCATTAGAAACATTAAAAGGCAAACAGAGCAATCTGTTATCTATGTCTGGTTCAATTTTTTTATATACATTCCTCATTGGTTTATACTCCTACCCCACAGTATGTAAATAAATCAGTTTAGATCTTTTGCTTGGAATGAATTGCCAGAGCATTCCACAAACACGTGACAGATATGAACCAACATTTTCAACTAACCCATTTGTTGCAGCAGCCCACCTGTATATCCCTTTATCTCCCTTTAATAAGGTGATCTGACAAAATGCTTCTCATTCCCTCCCATATATCATATCATAAGGATCATGTCTCATAGGTGATCCAAGGTATCCTGAATCACAGTCGGCTTTTATATCTCTGCTCCAAAATGAAGACATCTTTTTAAAAAGCTTGCATTCCGAACTACTGTCAGTGAGTATGCTAATTATTATAAAAAGTTATTAACACCCTCTGATTCAGATATTCCAGAAAGTGAAACTTAGCACTATCAGTTCAAACCCAACCTTCCTCTATTCTCTACAGAAGATAATGATTTTCCTGATTTACTTATTTGTACTGAGGAAGTTATTTCCAGAGTTACATACTTGAAAACTGATCAAACATCTCTGTCCTCTTACTTTGTTTTCCTTTTCAGCATTATTCATTCAGCTAGCATTGGTATCCTTACTTCTGGAAACTTGTATTATAGTAGTTCTTAATCTGAGAAAGATGTGCCCTTTTCTCATGCAAACCTATATAGTAAAAATATGTAGCAGTAATCATAACAAGTGCTAATTATCTGGAGTTGATGTAAGCATCCCCTACCCCCATCCAGATTACCAGAACTCTGTAAATACTAAAGGATGAGATGGCATAACTCCTACACATGCATGTATAGCTACATCCCACATAAAATCCTCAATCAATCCACATCACATAGAGGGTTTTTTTGATTGACGTACATGCTAAGCTCCTCCAAGAAGAGTTGCAGTCACTCAACATGATTTTCTGTCCAGAGTTCTGTTTTGTGGAGATTATCAAAAACTATGCGACCGTTGAGAAAGTTATGTTACTTGATTACTAGTTTAATTATCTTTTTGCTAGTGGAACACTCTTAGGAAAAGTATTTTCTGGTTCCCAGGAACTTTGCCAAGCAGCCTTGACAAGCTTCAGTGATTTGAAGTGTCATATCCAGTACAAAAATTTGTATTCTAAGTATTTGTTTGCCTTAAGAAAGTCATACCTCAATTTATATTGCTAGATATGCATAGGTTTCTTAAATAGAGCCTGTAAAAGTTGAACAGCCACCCTACATACCTTCATGCAGGTTTCAGAGATGGATCACCCATTTTCTGATACAGGAGAGATGTTTCCACCCCCAACAAGCCATAATAAGAAAAACTGGCATGGAAACTTTTCTGATAATATGATGACCTTGAAAGGGGATATGACTAAGTAAAGGAAGGCTGCTCCTCTAGTTTCTAATGGGCTCAATGATGCCAAATCTGCTGACTTGGTTTCCCCAGTCCCTGATCTATATATTTGTTTCATTTACTAACCTTTTTCTTTCCCTGTAGACCAGGACTGTTCAGTTGTTTCCAGTATGTCCTTCTGAGCCTCTCCATTGTAGGTTCAGAAGATATGCAGCCAGATTTTAACTTTAACATCTAAAAACAGCTTTTGCCTTTCCTTCTGGTATAAGCTCATATTTCTCAGAAGGTCTCATGTCTTTCTTTCTTTCTTTCTTTCTGCTGTGAGTTCATATTTCTCACAGACATATAGGCTTATAGCTGAAAGAAAGACATTTCTCTATTGACTATATAAGCATTTGTTACACACTGTGGCTAAAGGGTAGCAAACTGTAGTGGATTCTCTTTGAATGCCAAATATAAAAATCACAGATAATTCTTCCAATTCATAGCATGGGATCAACCCAACCAGTTTATCTTCCTACTCTTTGGGCTGTCGACTATTCCAGGGGGTCTTTACAGAACAGCTGGCCCTAGTAAGTGCTTTCTTCATGACCAAGGGTATTTACATTTATCTCTTCTGGGATGTCTGCTTTTTGCAAGCTGAGATCAAGGAGGCACTGCAAGAAAATTAGAACTGTCTCCAGAAACTGAGGGTCTTTCTAAACCAACCCAAGTCAATTCTAACACCCAGCAAATCGAATTATTCATATTGCTGTCAGAGAGAGGTACTAGGCTATTGGCCCTAGGGCCTATATAAGCCTAGCCAAAAAGGTACCCTGGCTTTTGCCACCCAAGAAAATTATGTTCCTGTGCCCCTGTCGAGAAGAGCCCCAGAAGTGATCCCCGGGGTGAATTTCCTATCTCTCATCCAATCATCAAGATTTTTCTTGAAGAGTGTTAATGAGGAGCTTTGTTTGATATAGATAGGTAGTTTGTTCCAGAGTATGGGAAGTCTCTGGGACATTGTAAAAGTTCATTAAAAGTTATCTGCTATAGCAGATGTTCAACTTTTAAGAGTGGGACATAATTACCTCTGGGAATAATATTCTCAGTTCCTGGAAAAGGAATTTCTAGTCCAGGCATGCATGTCCATCTATTTACTTGTTTTTAATCACCAGGAAAGTCTTACTAGATAAGACGTTCTGTCATTTGTGGCCTGGTGAGAAAATCTCCATTGTTTAAATGTTGAACATCTGCTATAGCAGATAACTTTTAATGAACTTTTACAATGTTAGTAAATATTTAGAATCTTGATATATACATACATATTTGAATAGACCAATGCATGATACAATTATATTGATATTCAAAGTCTTTTTGGGACAATTACTGTACTTACATCCAAACAGGATCTTCCTCCCTTCTGAAATGATAGTGTCTCTGCAGGATTTGTTTACTTCAACAGTCTAAGATGACAGTTCATTGAGCAATAAATTAATTAGGTTACATGACAGCCATCATTTAGCAATATCTCTGGCAAAATTCTATATGTAGAAAAGCCAGTGGAATCTAATTATTTTTGGGAATAATATTCCCAGTTCCTGGAAAAGGAATTTCTAGTCCAGGCATGCATACAAAGAGAGTCTGCTTAGTGAATTTCACAAATCGTGGACAATATAGGAATGCCTTTTTCATCCACATCCCAAAAACAAACCCTGACAACTGATGCTTATGAGGGATGAACACCTGCAACCTCAAGGGGCTAGATGGATGAATGAATGGATCCAGAAACAGATGAATCAGTATAGTAATACTGTATAGCTGTTACTAGTGATGATAACTCTGAAGGCATTAAAGCAGATGTGGAAAAAGACTGTACTGCACCAGTTCACTGACAGCAATGCAGTTATGAGGTACAATAACAAACATGGGGATTACAAACTTACCCTATTTATGAACAAGCTAGGTAAGCCCAGGAATTAGCTTTGCAGTCAATATTCACAATCAGAACCTTGTACATTACCCTAGGAAAGAGCAAAATGTTGGGTACGTTCATGAAGCTGATTATCAGTAACCAAGAATGGGGTCTAAACAAAGCCATTTTAATTTTCATTTTGCCATTAGCAGAAAAGTGCAGGACACCAGTGAAGACATGATTGCCTGCCAAGATTTTCATTAACATACCAAGTTCTTCATAAAATTCCCATGCAGAAAAATATTACAGAAGAATACTTTCTCCCTTTCATTGAAAAAATATTTCTTTATTTCTATCTTCAACTACTTTACTACCATAGTTCTGCTAAGGAGAAGTCTAGAAAGGCTAAGGATGATTCCCCTGGCTCCATTCTGACCAAGGTAACTTAAGTTCTTGCTCCTTCTATAGCTAGGAAGAAACTCCATTACACTCTGCCTCTGCTAAGGGATTTCTTGACTCAGTGGTCAGGAACCCTGCTGTATGCAATTTTCAAAGCAGCAGGATCACAGAGTACAAGATCTGGTACATATTCCTATAAAGCACATTCTTTCATAGGGCATATGATGAAGAAACTATAACACAAGGAAATCATATCTGACAAAACAGAGAAGGATTTCCACTGTGTTCTATAAACAAACCCAGAAGCCCAGTTCCATATGACTTCTTCTTGCGCTCTTCTACCTGGCAGCTCTTTTTGCATCAGAACTTTCTAATTTATAAAAGAACAGGTGTCTGCCATTTATCTTGACATCCTCTACACCTACCCATTGCAAGCAAGCTTCAAGCAGGTAATCAGTTTGTGAAGGGTACCCTAAATCCCATCCAATAAAGTACGCTATCATCCCTTGTTGGAACATTTATTTTGTCTAACTGAAAATGCATATTGGACTGAATGACAGTTGTTATAAAGAAAGAAAAAAGGAAAGAAAAATATGTAATTTGCAATATGTGTAAATGAAAAAAAGACATTAACATAGTTTGTTTTACTTTATATTAATGCAAGTTAGCCTATGTCTTAAGTGATGATTTAATAACGGTGGTGGAGGCTGACTGAATATTTTTGACCTTTTATCCAGGGTGAGACTTTATTCAGTACTTGGGAAGTGACAGCCCATGCTATGGTATGTATGGATTGTGGTATTTATGGAGTCCTAAGAATCTAGCTGGTTAGGCAGAGGCTGCTTTCGTTTATGCCATAAATGCTATTGTAACAATGGCCCAACATCTACTTTTATTGTGACAATTCTCACACAGCTATATTCTTCTTGTTAAAATCATATCCACCTGTCTAGCAAAGATGTAGGAGATGCTACTCAGGGCTGAGCTAGCTGGATTTTTATGGGCTTAATATTTTGAGAAAATAATAGCGTAACATAGGCACTTCAGCCTCAGCATTACTTGAGGTTGAAAATGATTTTGATTACATCATTTATTTTTTAGATTATTGAAGTTGCAAGCTTTCTAAATTGCTTTATTAGATTAGTTAATGATCTTTTTCCATGCCAAGACCTAAGGCTAAATATAATGGGATGTTCTCATTACCTCTCTGTCTTGGCAAAACAAGGTTATTTGCTCTCTTTCTGTATTTAATTCAGTTATAGAATCACTGACAAAACAATATCCACATCATGGTAGTGCCTGTAGATAAGCATTTCCATTAAACGTATCTCTTATGTCGATAATATCTTACTTCACTCATGTTACCTGTTGATTTTCCTCACAGTGAATTAGAAATTGTAGATATTTAAAACAAATTTTCAGCATAAATTAAGCATTGTCCATGAACCATGGACTCTCTTCTCTATAAAAACACATTAACCAGAACACATTGACAGTGTGACTAACTCTTTATTAGAGAAACCAAACAAAATTTATATTTGCAAACTGTATTGCACTTGTTAAATGAAATCATAATAAAATGGAACAGATCATTAATAGTATGACAAGGTCCATCCACCTCATCACTTAGTGGTAAAGGTTGTTCCTTCTCACTTTAAATCAACTTGAGAGTTATGTTTAAGACTACTCTCTCTCCATACAGTTACAGCAGGCATGTCCAGGAGCAGCATCTTACACTACTCTCTACCCACTAGAAAAATGGAGAAACGATTTTTATAACCATAAAAATGCCCAATTTTGAAACAAACAATTAACTAAGGACTAGGACAGGTAGGTGTATACAAACAGAAGTTCTGAAAGGGTGAAAACTTACTATCCAGCCCTTAAATACTGAGCCCCTCCCCTTCATTTGGCATTCCACACTACCACATTTCCTTTCTTTCTACTCCTCCCTTCTACCATGGACAACATGAAGTGACTGAACACTCCCTCTCTCCCTTTCTAAGGCCTTACATGTGCTACCTCACAAGGCAGGTATTCATAGACAAGAATTTCTGCACAGCAAGCACTTATTGTCCATGAACCCAAGCCCCTTCTAGGAAACACAATAAGCATATAAAATTGGCAGTGTGACCAAATTTTTATTAGCCATACCTATCAAATTCTGTATTTGCAAACTTTATATAATTCAGTATATGCAGTCATAAAAAAATGAACAGATCATAAAACTTATAATGACAGCATCAGAACGACTGACCTCATAAGAGTCACATTAAAGACAATTGCCTTTCACTCCAAAACAGTTTGAAAGTTGCATTTAAGACAGATCATTCTACTTTCAATCACAGTAGGAATATTCAGGAATACATTCCTACACTACTCACTCCGATCATGTCATATGCAACTACCCAAGAGAGAAAGAAGGAATAATATTTATAACCATAAAAACACCCACCCATTTCCACCTTATCTAATTACCTCAGTAACCTCAGAAATCTGATCCCTATTATTATTACCCCCCTCTCCTTCAAAAACAAATGAAATATGGACATTACAGTGGTCTAACACAAAATCATTTAAGTGCACCCTATCCCGCCTAAACCAAACCTGATCCAAGTCAGCAAAGTAACAAACCCAGTGAAGGCATTACCTTTGTTATTCTATGATTAATAAAATGCTTCACTGTCTTGAATAATGCAACTGTATGTGCCTTCCCTATAAGCAGCCTGGGAATGATCAAAGACCATACCACTAATTTTCCTGAACATTTCTGCTAACTAGTTATCAATCCCTCATGATCCAGGACAACAATTTCCATTACGGAATATTCTCCAAATCATTACCAATTAAATCAGACACAATAATTTAATACTTAAAACTGTCTGTGATGACTCCTTCCAAAAAAAAAAAAAAGTGAAAGATGCCTCCAACACATACCTCGATATACTTTCTGTATGACTTCAAATGCAGATGCACCCATTCCCACCTACCTTCTTCTTGGTTTAATAGCAGCTCTCTTGGTAACCAAGAATATGCTGAATGTATTATAGTCAGTGTTCTCATATGTTGTACTAAAAAAAATTAATATGTATACTAATAAAAGCTTTACCCTTACATTATATAATGCCCATAGGCTTCCAAAGTGTACCTATACATCCTCTTAATAAAATCAATAGGCTTATTATCCTTAAATAAATCAGATGTTTTACCTATACAAAACGCATGAGTGGAATACTTCCTCTTTTCAATATAATGACTACATAATGCTCTTTTTAAAACCTCATTAAATTGGTACAGCAGATCCGGCCTTCCATCCAGAAATTGAAGGACTAAATTGTTTTACCCAGCCAATGTCACTTTTTGTCTTACTCAAAGAAACTTTATGTTTCTTTATTTTACAACAACAATAAATATATATTGAAATATAATAGCAAATAATGATGATGATGATGATAAAATAAAATTCCAAATGAGAAAAAAAAAATCAAACTATGTACAACATATACAAACGCCTAAGTTCAGAAAATGAAAATGATAGGGCTCAAAAACAAAAAAGGAATGAAAAAGACTCTTTTCAGTCATTTTTTTTTTATTTTCAGGTTGCTTTACTTTAGTTCTTTAAACATCAAAGGCAAGGTCCTGCTGATAAAAGTTAATAGGAGATATCACTTCATCTATGGATTATTAGTAAATGGCTTGAGATGAATCCTTTGTTCTTTTACTTTAGTCTGTCTGAGGACTGTTTCTTTTGAGAAGGATAGCAAGTCTTCAAAAAAGTGGTGATGTAGCTATTCTCCATTTTTAGTAATACACTTCCTTGTTACTGTAAGAATTTTCCGTAGGATAAAAAGATTATAATTTTTCAAATCATATCCATCGTTTCCGTTAAATAAGATTATTAACTTGGATATTGAAAAAAGTGTCAGAAGATAATGCTTTCAAGAAATCTGTTATGCTACACCAAAATAAGCTCAAGTAAGGACAGTCAAAGAATACACAAGACCAATCAAAATCACATTTTTTTCAAACATCTCCAACAGTGTATTTTGTTATTTCCATAAACTCTGGCCATTTTATTTTGAGATAAAAAGGCTCTATGTAAAATTTTCCGTGTAAATTCTTGCCAGTAGTAAGACCAAGAGGTATGCTTAACAGAAGATAATATCTGAGATCTATTCTGAGAAGTAAAGTAAGAGGTAAGGCCCAATGCAACATGGTTCCAAAATTTAAGATTTAAATTTATTTTGTTTTCTATAAAGATTTTGTAACGTTTTGAGATTAATTTTTCAATTTTGATTTGTTACATATATTTTCATAAAAATATATTAATTTGTAAATGTCTTTAAAGTGTAAGTGAGCAAGAGATAGATAATTCCTGTATATGTATTGTCACATTTTGTAGTAATAACCAATCTTACGGGTTCAAATCAAATTCTCTAATAAGTAGTTGAGTATCTTTGACTTTCAGTTCTTTAAAACAATGTTGCCAACAAACAAAATTCTTAGTTTCCCAAATATCAAATATATGATTATGTATTTTATTTAAAAAAGTTTCTGGTGAGGCTAAAAGGAATTATAGATTTGAACCAAATTATAATGCCTATATTAGAAAGAATTAAGTTTTTAAAAGTCTTTAATATAAAAGTTAAATAGATTACATTTGAAGGAGAAAACTTATTATGCTGTGTTTTATATTTATTGCATTCTTCTGCTGTTTGCTTAAAAAAAAAGAAAAAAAATTATCCTTGTTTCCCCCCTTTCCTGACCTAGAGTAGTCCAAATACAGGCTTTGCTGTATTCTGGACTTTTGGAAAGTTCCTGTGTTGCCATTTCCTTTCTTGGATAAAAGGAGGCTTCTTTGTTCACCAGTGGGAGTGGGAAGCTTAGAGCAGCCTATCTATCCCCTGAGGAGTGTTCCCACCACAAGAATCTGGTAGTCTATTGGCAGTTTTGGGCCAATTTCTAGCTCTTTCAAGTCCCCCTGTATAAAACCCGCTTTAGCGTGGCTTTGCGTGATTTTGCGCATAGCACAGCATCGGGCAGCGCCGCTTAATTGGGTTTAAACCATTCTCGGCTCCACAAAGTCTGCTCTTCACTTTTTCCCTTAGAACTGCTCTAGCTCTCAAAATAAACACCCTATTCCTAATCTAAAGCCTGGCACTTGCTCACTAAAGCAATTATATAAGTCAGCACTAAAAAATTGAAAGCACTACATCCTCACAAACTCCCCTTGAGTACCTTGTTCCCCATTGGCCCTTTCTTCAATTATAAAGGAGTTCCCTATACTATTCTAGCATGTCCAAAGTTCAGTTGTCAATCTCCTCTCCAGTCCAGCTGGTGAATCTGGGAATCTTGAGGCAATGTTACAACTGCCTCATGTACACAGACAACCCTCTCCTCCTTCCAACAAGTTCCAACATATGTGACAGATGCAACCATATAGCCAAACTGGAGGCTAAGCTCTCTCAACTCAGTACTGGTGTAACCAGTCAGGAGGACAAGGTAACCACACACACTACAATTCCAGTCTCACATAGCCCTACCACAACAGCAAACCAAACACAGAAACACACAAAAACATACTCGGAGGCTCTAAATAAAAATCTGCCTAAGCAGCAGAGACCTCCAAAGCAGACATCCAAGCAACCGCTACCCCAAAACAAAACACGTGCAACACATAGTTCACAAAGCCAGTGTGCCGAACAGTCACAGCCCTTAAGGCTAAACAACACACCTGATACACTTGTAATAGGTGATTATATCGTCAGGAACACTGACGTCCCACTCACCAGGCTGAACAAGGAGAAGGTCACGGTGAGCTGCCTGTCGGGAGATAGGATCCACAACATAACACAAGCACTCAGGTCACTCCAAGGCAAGTCCAAATATGACTCAGTTATTGTCCATGCTGGTGTGAATGACCTGAGATGTACCTCCTTGGACTACATGAAAACAGACATAGAGGAGCTCTCTGAGCATGTAGCCCAGGCCGGTATGACCCTGACCTTGAGTAGCATCCTACCCTCAACAAGAATGATGCCACAATATGAAGACAAGATGATCAATTACAATTGGCTTAAGCATTGGTGTCATTCAAAGGGGATCCAATGCCTGTCAGCCTGGGATGAAATGCTCGACAACTGATGTTGCTTCGCTAGGGACGGCTTGCACCTGTCACCATTCAGCTTTCGGATATTGGCAAAGGCTCTTGCCACCCCCATAGTGCCTTTTTTAGGCAAAGCTCAAAAGACAAACCCACCTCCATAGGTATCACAAGGGAAAAGAAACTAAGGGTAATGCTACTCAATGCCAGATGTCTAAACCTCAAGATGCATGCACTCAAAACTCTCCTCAGCATGGAGAACATTGATATCTGTGCAGTAACAGAAACCTAGTTCAAGGCTCCCAAGAGCACCCCAGTACTACCAGGTTATACCTCATACCATACTTTTCGGCCCCAAAACTCGGACTGAACCACAAAAGGAGGGGGAGTATCAATATTCGTCAAAGATACCCACACCTCCAGGTTGGTGGCACAGCACGAAGCATTGGAAACTATCCATGTGCAACTAACAGTGGGTAAAACTGCCTTTCAGTTTATAGCCTGCTACAGAGCACCCTCCCAAACCCAGGAACCCCACTCGACCTTCCTGAAAACACTGGAAAATATGAAGGTCTCCCCAAACACCATTATATTGGGCGACTTCAACTACCCAAACATAGACTGGGAACATTACTCTAGCTCCAACACCCTAGCCCAAATGTTCCTTCAATTTATAAACTCAAATGCTATGGAACAACTTGTCACCACTCCCACAAGAGGGGAAAACATACTGGACCTGATCATCACCAACATGGGGACTCTATGCTCCAGACCAGAAGTGTATCCCTCACTGGTAAGATCAGACCATAAATTAATCTCACTGGATATCCACATCCCAACCCCACCCCCTGCCCAGAAAACCACAGTGAAAAACTTCTCTAAAGCAAACTTCACACTCCTCAAAACTGAGGTGAAATCCTTCAAAGCCCCCGGGCCTGTGGAAAATATGGCCCAGACTGCAGAATCCTTTATAAAAGCATTCTATGAACACCTTCAGGAATGCATGGATCATGCAATCCCAAATAAAACCAAGACCCAATCCCTCAAAGGCAGGCATCCTGTCTGGTGGACCCCAGCCATAAACAAACTATACAATAGAAGGAGGAAGCTACTGCATGATAGAGCAAAATCCCTAAAAGGGAAGGCATTTCTGATCAGTATTAGCAAAAAACTACGGGCACTCAAAAAATCATCTAAGGCCAGCTTCGAGAGAAAAATTGCACAAGACGCTAAAGATAATCAAAAGGCTTTCTTTAGTTATGTTAGGAACCTGGGTGGAAACTCCCAGATATGCTCAGAGTTAGTCCAAAATGACAAAAAATACACTGAACCCACAGACATTGCCAACATCCCGACTGACAAGTTCAGCGCAAACCCCCCCCCCAAAAAGCAATTATTTATCCCAGCAGAGTGCTGCCCCCCTGACATCTCAGATGCTGAGGTAAGAGCTGCCCTCTCCAAAGCAAAAAACACAGCATCAATGGGACCAGATGGTGTCCCGGGCTGTGTCCTACATGAACTCCAAGAAGAGCTGAACCCCAACATAAAGCTACTGTTCAATCTCAGCCTTACTACAGGATATGTACCCAAAGAATGGTGTACAGCAACAGTGGTCCCTCTCCACAAAGGTGGTGCCTCAATGGATCCTGGAAACTATCGCGCCATAAGCCTGACTAGCTTGGTCTGCAAAGCTATGGAGAGGATCATCATGGAACTCATAAATAAAGATATTGGGGACCTACAGACACTGGATCCTACCCAGTTTGGCTTTGTTAAGGGCAGATCCTGCCTCTTAAATCTGGTTGATTTCTTTGAAACAGTCACCAAGGCCATTGACGAGGGGAAGGTGGTCCACACAGCCTACCTGGACCTCGCAAAAGCCTTCAATACAATACCCCACTCGGGCATCATAGATAAGCTATCCAGCTTAAATATAAACCCCTATGTCACTAGATGGGTTGCAAACTGGCTCAAGGACAAAACCCACATGGTCAGAATTGCTGGAGCCATGTCAGACTCCAAACCAGTTACAAGTGGCGTCCCACAAGGCTCAGTCCTGGGACCTCTCTTGTTCGGCATATATTTCTCAGAGGTACAGGCCAAAACGGGAGGACTGTGGCTGACCAAGTTCGCAGATGACTGCAAACTGGGTGCCATAATCGACTTTCCAGCTGACACAAGCATCCTCCAAAAGGGTTTCATAGAAACAGATAACTGGTGTCAGAGCCATTGCCTCAAGCTAAACGCCAAAAACTGTATAGTCATCCCCTTTGGTAAAAACAAAGTGCCCCTCAAATTACCACATAGGTGGTAATCCATTAAGTATGGAAGAAGTAATCAGGGACCTGGGGACCCAAGCTGATAGCAATCTCTCATTCGACAACCACGTGGCCAAAGTGGTTAGAAAAACCTTCTATGTAGCCCACCTAATCATGAAGGGATTCACATCTACAACAAGGGAGGTCATTGTGCCTCTTTACTCATCCCTCATCAGGCCCATAATTTAATGCAATGCCCCTTTCGGGATGTACTTTACCTGACACCTGCAGCAACTGGAAAGACCCCAAAAGTACCTCACCAGGAGGATCAAATGGCTCAAACAGATGCCATATGCTGCCCAGTTAAAGAAACTCCAGCTCTAATCGGTTGCATACCACCTGCTTGAGGCGATCTGTGCCTGATGTATAAAGCCATGTCCAACCCGGAATTAATGGACACACTGCACCTCAGAAAAACCAAATCCCATCGAGCTACACGCTCGAAGGACTTGAACCTCAGCACTGAAATAAATAGGACATGCTGGAGGGACAGATTCATAACCCAGAGGCTCCCTTCACTCTGGAATAGAATCCCAGTCCAAGTTAGGCAGAGTCCCTCACTGACTCTCTTCAAAAGAAATCTTGAGGAGTGGATGGGAGATCGTAGGTTTACCCCGGGTATCACTTCTTTGTCACTGCTAAACAGAGGCACAGTAAACTAACCTCGAAAAAGGGCATAGTAAAACATTTAAAATGGGTGGCGAAAGCCAAACACACTCTGGCTAGGTTTACAAATGCCCTAGGGCAGATAGCCTAGTATGAACCTATGAACCTATGCTGTAAAAAATTGCAAATATAATGCCAAAAAATCATCTAGATTAGTTGAATTGTTATTGCCTAATATAGAATTATTATTTTTTAAGAAGAGAAAATTTTAAAGTTCTCAAATTGGAGTTATTATTAGGATCAAGCCAATTTAATATAATTTTAAACATTGATGTTTTAATATAAGTAGCAATGTCTGGAAAATTGACTCCTGCAAGACCCAGTGGTCTAATGTGATGAAATAAAGCTATTCTAGGTTTACTAGGGAATCAAATACATTTTAGTAGTTGTTTGTTTATTTCACTAATGTGATGTTTATCTGGAAGAAGAGACATGAATTGTATTATGTATAATATTTTGGGTAAAAGAATCATCTATAATATTTTGGGTGAAAGAATCATCTTTATTAATTGAAGTTTATCTTCAAATGAAATAAGCCTTTTCCATTTAGAAATAAGATTGTTTATTGTATTTATGATGTTATCATAATTGACAGCCATTTCATCTATAGACTTCAGTAAAGTAATTCCTAAATATTCAAGTGAAAAGACTTGGCCACCAGTAATGTGATTCTTTTGCATTTAGATTTTTTTCTTTTTTATTTATTACTATAAATTTAAATGTGGATCACATGAAGTAAAAATCAGAAATAGATCAATATAATTTTATTGTAGATTCTAATTCAAAAAGAGTTGATCTTGAATTTAGACATGTTAACAAAATATCTGTAAACAAAATAATTTTAGATGAATGATGATTAAAATTATCTATGTCAATAATATTTGGATTAGTTTGAATTAAAATAGCAAAAACTTCAAAAGCTAAGTCTAATAAAATTGGAGAGAGTGGACAACCTTGTTTGGTACTTTTAATCATGGAAATATATTCTGAAGTAAAGGGAACAATCTTAACATAAACAATCTTATTCTTATAAATAGTCTTCAAAAGTGAAATTAAACTTTTTAGGGAAATCAACATTAAATAAATATGTCCAATTGAAAGAATCAAAGGCTTTTTCAATGTCTAGACTAATTAGTAGAGCTTCTTCATTTATTCTGTTCATAAAATCTATAAGACTTAGTATATATCAAATATTATCATGAGTTTGTCTTTGATATATAAAACCAGTTTAATGAGAGTTCATTATCTGAGCTGCCAGTTATTATATTCTACCAGTTATAACAGACTTATAATCATTGTTTAAAAGTGAGATAGGTCTATAAGAAGAAGAAAAAGTTGTGTTTTTTATATAATGAATATTTCCAGGATAGTCAGATATTTTCTTTAGATTGCACCTTGATAAGAATTTTATGAAAAAAAAGATATGATAGGAGGAGGAAAAAGTTTATAAACTTCTATTATTATTCCATCTATACCTGGTGCTTTTTAGGATTTGATTTTTTTTCATTTTATCTACAGTTTTTTATAATACATTTGTTTATGTAAGTCAACTTTTAATTTTGATGAGATGTTCTAAATATTAAGAGTATCAAGGTTTAAAACTGGGGTTTAACATCAGAACTAGGATTTTGACTTTGAGATGTGTTGTGAAACCTAAAAGCATCAGGAATGTCCCCAGTATCTGTGGTGATTTATTTTATGTTTAAGTTCCAAACAAATTATTAATCTTTGATTGCAGTTTAACTCTTTAGGATAAATTATGCATATGTTTGGGTAATAAGGAATACAAGGTCATTTCTAATCTTTCTTTATGATTTCTGAGGTAAAATGCCAATATATTATTTATTTAAAGTTCCTATTTCTTTTATATTATATTTATTATTTTTAGAACCTTTAGATTTAGCCATTAGAAGTTGTGACTGAATAATCTGTAGTTCTGAATCCTGTTCCATAATTTTATTTTTATACTAAGTTTTACAAAATGTAAGCTTTTAATGAATCCCAAATCATAACTATATTATTGTCAAATGTATTATTGGAGTCCAAGAAAAAACTCTTTAAGTTTAGTTACATATGCAGGAATTCTAGTTTAGAATGATAATCTTTTAAAATTAGTTTGCAATTTTAGAATAAGGGCATTATGATCAGAAATAAGGCAAGGTATAATGTTAAAACTTAATATCCTAGAAATGTTGTCTTGAGAAACTAGTATTCTATCTATTCTGGTATGTGTGCTATATTTATCATCCTGACAAGAGAAGAGCAATGAACAGGGGTCTTTCATATTGAAAGTATCACTTATCTATTCTATGAGTGTTTTCTCAGTGGAGGTTATTCTTAGTTTTAGTTTCCTCTTATTGCTAGTATCAAAATCTTTCAATATGCAATTAAAATCTCCACCTACAAGAAGATTGCCTTTAAAGTTATTCAGAATAAAGTTTAGATGTTTCTTGGCAAGTCCTGTACCTAGGAACCAGTACAGATTTACTAGGGTCAATAATGTATTATCAAACTTTAAAACCATAAAAGAGAGAAGACCATCTTGATCTTCATATTTTGTGGAAATATATATATGTATATATATATATATATATATATATATATATATATATATATATATATTTTTTTTTTTTTTTTTTTTTCCCCAAGTATCATGACTCTTCTTCTCTTTGTTTTAAAAGAAAATTGAGTTAGAATTATATAATATTCTGGGTTCCAAAGATCTTTTTTCATGTGTTTGATATGTGTTTCTAAACACTTGAGCCTTATTTGTATTTGGATACTGTATCAAGTTTGATATTTTCATTGTATTATTTCAACCATTAACATTAAAAATTAATGATAAATCCATATATATGATAAATTAGATATTTTTGTTCCTTTTCTACTCTTAATGAAAAAAGGAAAAACAATATAACATAATAGGTAACAGGAATATCTCTTAAAATTGCAAAGCACAAAGATTAATAACTCAGGCCAAGCAAATGGAGAAAAAAAAAGAAATACAAGCTATATAAAATAATAATGTTGTAAGTAGTATATATTAATTATAGACATGGATTTGTCAATATTCCTAGCCCCATAATTAAACAAAAAAAAAAACTCAGACTATCCATCACTCCCTAACCAATCTATAAGCTAATAAAATAGCAATAGAAAAATAAAAAAACTAAGACAACTTTGCAGTACATATTTTGATAAGATTATGTGTGTGTGTGTGTGTGTGTGTGTGTGTGTGTGTGTGTGTGTGTGTGTGTGTGTGTGTGTGTGTGTGCGTGTGTGTGTGTGTGTGTATTATATATATATATGTATATTATATATATAATTTGATAGTCTAGATGGATAAGATGAACAACTTGATTCCAATCTACACTGAGGTTTCTTGTTTTTGAAATTATTTATGAATCTCCTTGTAACTTACTGATAAACCACACTAGTATTAGATTTTATAATCTAGCTCTATATCAGTTGTTTATTACTAAGTTAATAGTATCTTAGTGCAGTAAAATCTATACATAGTATTGTAAAATTTAATCAATGGCAAAACTATAAATGTTAAATGTCAACTGACATGCAGAAATAAGTCTAATGTTCAAATAGATTATTAAGTCTATAAAGAAAATGAGTTGGTTAGTCTATAGATAATTAATCTGTGCTACCTCTGACAATCAATGTTTAGCTCTGGATGATTAATGATGTCATGTCTGGTCTCATTTCTCTCTTTCTTTGCACAAAAACACTCAAAATAGCAGGTGTTAATTCAGACAGTTTTTTTCAGGACTCAGTAAAAGTATATAGCTCTGTTAGCATAAAATATGTAAAGCTTCAGATCTAATGAAAATGTAAACGTAACCTTTAATTTAATCAAAAAGACAGTGCATAACCCATTCAACAGAAAATGGAAAAAGGAAAAAAGTAGAAGAAGTAAAAAAAACCCCACTAACTCAAATTCTTAATCAAAACTAATTAGCATAAATGCATAAGATATATTTTCTCTTCTTTACCCTCTCTTCCCTCCCTCCTCTCTCTCTCTCTCTCTCTCTATATATATATATATATATATATATATATATATATATATATATATATATATATATATTTATATATATGGGTATACCTCTAATCAACAAAAACTCATTGTTTTCAAAGATTAGATAGCAGGGACCCACTTTCATGAAAGTGCATTTAACCGAAAGTACACTTTCGTGAAATTCACTTGACCAAATCATGGTACAGTGGGCATAAGGAAATATATGCTTTTCCCCAATGTAAAGCGATCTCGGAGTTAGTATATGTAATTGCCAGATGTATGTCCAGCAAAGAACAATGCATTTTTGCAGGGGCAAGCCCCCCCCTGCACTCCCCACGTGGGGGAATGTGCCCCCCACACCCCCACTACCTATATATACTAACAGTATTGATAAAGCTAATTTAGGAAATTGTGTGTACTTGTGTGTTTGTGTGTGTGTGTGCATGAAGTCTGAATGAAGAAAAGCATCTCTCTGTCTCTCTCTCTCTCTCTCTCTATATATATGTATATATATATATATATATATATATATATATATATATATATATATAGATAGACAGATAGATAGATAGACAGACAGACAAAGATAAATAAATAAATATGTTGGTAGATTTAAAATCCCATTTGAAATTCCAGCATTAGCACAGGGCATTAAAGCTTATATTCCACAGTAGACAACTGCAAACAGATTTAAAGCAATGGCTCTGTCAGTGCTTGGATAGCAACATAATAATCCACCTCTGTAAAATACAACTCTGTACATCTGTACCATGTTAATACAGGAAAGTGTGTGTGTGTGTGTGTGTGTGTGTGGGTGTGTGTGTGTACACACACACACACACACACACACACACACACACACACATATATATATATATATATATATATATATATACATACTAGATAAATAGATATTTTTGTTCAATACTTGAAGGAATTGACAACACGGTAATTCTATTCCATTCACATTTCAGACAGCCTATTGCATTAGCACTATGTGGGCATACTGTAATGCCCAATAGCATAGTACACTCTTATGCAGAGTCACAGGTAACCTGCATAGAGCAATGACACATTAGTGGTCCTTCATCATGTCTCTGAACTGAATGTTCTGCAATTGCACTTAAACTGTGTAGTGCTTCTCCAACCAGTGTATGCCATGCTGTCACCCATGCACCTGTAAACACAATCACACATGCAATACATGCAAGCATGCATGTATACAGGCACTCTCACACACACACACACACACACACACACACACACACACACACACACACACACACACACACACACAATGTTCCTCCCACCCGCTGATGACTTTGTGGTACTTAGCTCCCTTGGGATTATTAGCCCTGCTCCTGTCATGAAAACATGACATGCACATTTATTGCTTCACTCCTCCAGCAGTATAGTACAGCAACATTTTTGAATCTATAGCAATATTCCAATCCTGGCAAAATGTTTGGGGTATGTGCAGAGGTCTAGTCAACCTTATCTATGCACCTGGACTGCTGTGTTTGCTTGTTGTCTTTGTCAGCAAGACTGATGTAGTGCTGCAGACTGGATCCTTCTCATAGTTTCTGCATTGAAAGCTTAACCTCGTCAAGACAGTTTTGCACATTGTGATACAGGTTTTTGAATCCTGGCCATCTCTCTAAAAGGGTTTGCTAATTTTCTATGCATTACTGCAGTTTATGGGACAAAATCAAATGTTTCTACATTAACTGTCAAGGGCTAATGAATTAACAAATGAATTAGATCACATTCTGCCAAGCTGAACATCACAGCAAATATTAAATTTGTTTTCTATAGCTGCATAGAGTTCATGAAGATAGTTAGAACCCACTTAGCCTTCTACTCCTGGTTCTGCTCTAAGCTTAATTGAATATACCACATCTTCTTATTACCTTCACATTCCTTTTCCTTCATTTTATTTATCTACACCAATCACACCCCTTGTATCTCACTGTTCTTTTTCTCTTATGGCTTCTGCACATAAATACAATTAAATACCTTCACTGTTACTCTACCACCCTTCCCTTTCTGTGTGCATGACTCATACCCATGTTTTTACTCTCTTTTCTTATCCTCCCCATCTATTTTCCCTGTTACCTAGCAACAGATAGCTTATTGTTCTTCCTGTTTCGCTTTCACTCAAAACTTTCTTCAGTGTGATAACTTTACATCCTACTGTGTTTCCTGTGTTTAAACTGTTGTGCTGCACTATTATCTTAATGAGTTTGTAACTCTAATGTACATCTAAACTTAACTGGCTCATATTTTCTGTTCAAGTTCAAATGTAGCTAGGAAGTGTATGAGATATACAAGACTTGATGGCCTTGTTTGTAGTACATATTTTGTAGCCATATAAGCTCACCAGTTCATGATGCACCCGTGAAAAATGAGAATAAATTTGAGCTTTTCTATGGGTGTCTCCATTTGTAAAAGGACAGTGTTTACGTAGACATACCATTTTACTGAAATAAATGAGTATGTGCATACATACTAACAAACATTCACAGGCAAGTACATAAATTGATTCCTTTGCTAATGTTGTCTAATGTTAATTATATAATAAGTGGTCATTAGTAGTCAAACAAATGCACCGTGATTGGACAGCCAGTCCATGTACCTATTGTAAAAGAGACATATCCAATTTAGAAACAAGTGGAGCCACTACATCATTGTCCAGTCGTCAGACCAATTATATTTTGGGTAGCATACCTTGATAGAACTTTGCACAGCATCAGACTTTGTCATAACTGGTAGGAGTATCAACAACAAGCTCTACTCCCAGGAAGCACTCCTTACTATTGAGAATGTTGACATCCGTGCAGCTACTGAGACATGGTTTAAAGCCATGGAAAACACCCTTGCAGTACAAGGGTTATTGCCTTCCACACATTAAGACTAGCTACAGCACAAGAAGGGATAAGAAGTGAAAGTGTTTCAGTCTACATAAAAAGTAAGCACACTCCAAGACTAATCAAACAGTATGATATGGTTGAGCAACTCCATGTCCTAGTAACTTTACATAATACCATAACCTTGCTAGGTCCACATCTATGACCATGTATAATGATACCACATACTTGAATGTACTGGAGTCATTCACAATTCAGCCCAATACCATATTCATGGTGCTATCCCACCATTAACTGGAATACATACACAACCACTAACTTGCAGACTCAAAGATTCCTGGATTTTGTCAATGTAAACACCCTGGAACACTCAATCTGCACACTTACTAGGGGTGCAAATATCCTGGATCTGGTACTCACAAATATGAAATATGAGAGAACATTGCACCCACCTTGTTTAATGTCTTCACTTATCAAATCAGATCACAAAGTGGGAACACTTTAAATAAATATAAAGGCTGAACTCCCAGTAGAACCTGTAACCTGTAAGAGCTTTACAGAAGCTAACCATCTCCTATTAAATGAAGGCATAGCTAAATTCCAAGACCCCTCCCACCAAACTCATAGAACAGAGTGGTCTATGCAGAAGTGTTTATGGGAAATTGTGGCTTAGAAAAACTATACCACAACATACATAACTGTTTTTTGTCTTTTTTTTTCTTAAAATGTCATGACTTCTCCTATTAAAGATTAACTTGAATACTATGGTCACACATATCCACTTGGCTTAGAATGTTGAGTTTTGCTGGTGTTGGTGATATATGTGTTATGTGTTTATGTGTCTGTGTAAAACTAGAAATTATGTTATATTTAGAATTTTTTGGTGAGAATTAGAATACGTTATAATCTACTAAAGGATCATGCGTCTTTGAAAGATATTCAGTCTACCATTTGCACCTCAATGGTATATATATATATATATATATATATATATATATATATATATATATATATATATATATATATATGGACACCTCTACTTGTGTATCTTTTGGGGTCACGGCTGCTGTTACAGCTTTAATTCTCTAATTATATGCAATGCATCATGACATGTTCCTGAGACTGCATGAATCTTCTGCATGTTTGTGTGTGTGTGTGTGTGTGTGTGTGTGTGTGTGTGTGTGTGTGTGTGTGTGTGTGTGTGTGTGTGTGTGTGTGTGTGTGTACATTAAAATATGGATTTGCATTATATAGCACTACATATGTGTGTATAAATATATGTTTGGAGAAAGGACGGATAGCCAGCCTTTGTGTAAATGTCTTATGCATAGTAAGACATAAATAATGTTTTAGGTCATGTAAAATAAAATACAGATATGTGTGTAAGTAATGATTGCAGTGTCTTTGTTTTGCTTCCATCAGTTATATGGTTATGGCAAGTATGGTTATATGGCATATGGTATATGGTTATGGCAAGTATGGTTATATGGCATATGGTATATGGTTATGGCATGTATGGTAGAAGCAAAATACAATTTATCTCTGACTAAATAACACATCATGTTGATTTTTCCAACTATATGGCTAATCTGTCACTGAAACTTCTCCATTCTCAAGGGTATACTGAGCACATAGTAAGCATCAAAGCATTATTCATTGTTAAATCTTTTAAGTTTAACTTCAGTGCAGTATTTATGTATCATTTGCTGCACTGTTCCTGACATTCTAGAGCTTGATACGCATCCTTTGTGGCTTACTGTTATTTAGGTCATTCATATACTTTGTGCCTTGATGTTTTGCTAGATGTAGAACATTTTCAAGCAGTTCCCTATCTGTACAAAATGCTCATTAGTGTCTCAGATAAATAAGAAGTCTGGGCTAGTAGCCAAGATTAGTCAGAGAGGAATCAACAACTCTGTTGCCACCGATTTATAAGATAATTATCCATGTGTTATATTAATGTACAGCACATTGATGTAAGAGCTTTTTCATGTTTGTGTTGTAAAGCATTTCCAATAATGTTCCCCTTTTTATGTTTGGATGGGATGTAAAATGACTGCTATGTAATAAACTGGAAGAGTCATATACCTGTATTTAAACTTGTATGTTCTGCAAGTCTGAATAGTTAGTTTAATATTTGCACACCTGTCTCCGTGTAATGCAGCATCAAGTAAAGTTATAGTGTGTATCATACTTAAGAAATGAGCAGTAAACAATCTAAGGCTGTTGCTTAAGATACAATGCAGTGTACATATTGACAGGTCTTATGTTTTATATGTCTGCATTTATTTGGGCTGCATTTTCCTGAGGAATATAATGTGAAACCAAAGAGATGTTGGAAGACTGAAAAAATAAAGTGTCATCCAGAAAATCTGTCACTCGAAAAATCATTATGTGTAGACTGTATAAGTTTCCACAAGAGAAGTGAAATTGTACAAAATCTGATAGGTTGACTGGTCCTCCAGGAACATTATTCAGAAAAAGTGCTACCCCACCAGGGCATCGGAGTTTCTAAGAGTTGTACAAACCCAGTACTTGAGATACTTAAAGACAGAAATGTTATTTGACTGTAACATTTGCATCTAAACAATGCAAAAGAGAGGGATTAACTGTTACACAAAAATGCTAATCAATTTATTTATGCTTTTTGCTTTGGTTTGCCAGACGTTATCTTTGAGCCAATACATATATATATATATATATATATATATATATATATATATATATATATATATATATATATATATGGGCACGTATCACTTCACCTAAAACTCATTTTACCTAAACTCATTTCACTGAAACCAAATCACCTAAAGTTCATTTCACCTAAAACTAATTTCACCTAAAACTCATTTCACTGACAAGTAGTACAATAAGGCAAGTCAAAGGTATATGTCCTTTTCCCCACTGTAGTGCAATCCTGGTGTTAGTATATATAGTTAGGGGTGGGGTGGGGGTGTAGCTCCCCACATTGGGGGGTGTGCGGTGTAGCCCCCCACGTACTTTGGTATTATGGTGTCTGGTTTCATTTCATATTATTTGGTGAAAGCCAACTAGGTGGGGGGCTGGGCCCCCCACCTCCTCCAATGTGGGGGGGCTGCACCTCCCACCCCCCCCCTTAATATAGATACTAACACCAGGAGCGCACTACAGTGGGGAAAAGGACATATACCATTGAACTGCTTTACAGTACTACTTGTCAGTGAAATGAGTTTAGGTGAAATGAGTTTTAGGTGAAGTGATACATACCTATATGTATATATATATATATATATATATATATATATATATATATATATATATATATATATATATATATATATGTGTGTGTGTGTGTGTATTGAGGAAAAAGTGATCAGATTTGTTTGATAACCAGCTAAGGTTTGCTGACTTTGAATGTCTCCTGGTAGTTGGATATGGTCCACCAGGTTGGGGATGTGTTTTCCCCAGCAAAATCAACAACTACTAGCTTAACCAATTTAAAGTTAATAATAAGGTACCAAGCAATACATGTTCTTTTTTTAACTCAGAAAAGGTTATTTTTCCAAAAAATGTATGGTGGGTTCTCTGATCCACAGGAACAATAACCTTACAGATTTTGCTAATGCACGGCCATCTGTAGCACTGTATGGCTGAGTTAAGTATAGATATGTTATGAGCACATTATTCATGTTTGAAGAGTAGAACACCTTTTATCAGGCCTAATATTGCTTTTGAGAAAGAAGGAGAATTCCAATCTTATGATGGAGTTTACATTGTTGTACTTCAGAGTTTCTGAATGGATAGGATTGGATCTAGGTTAAGATATAGGTATTTCTGATAGGTAATATGATTTACTAATTTCGTTTATATTTTTTATTTTCCACTTGGATGCAATGACCATCATATGCCTTTGTGTTCTTCAAATGTTGTAACTGCTAGCTTTCTGTAGTTGACAGATTGGGATCTAATACCACCAAGTTGTAACATGACACATAAGTATGCTTTTTAACTTGATTTTTCATAAAGTAATCACACTTGTAAGAATGTATGTACACTGATAGCAGTGTAACTTTCTTCATGTACTATAAGGTATTCAAGATATCATTCTGCAATGCATTTAATGGTTAAATTCTCTCTCTCTCTTTGAGATAACATTCTCATGTCTGTTCTATATTCTTTCTTTTCAGGAAGGTAGTACAAACCTCCTAGTTTGTCACTATTTACTATATTTATATGAAGACACCAAATAAAGCATGTTTTTATTTTTTTTTAATTAATTAATTTATTTTTATTTGTTTGTTTTATGCAGTTCTAAGAGGCACTCGTGTGTGGACACAAACATTAACTGAGGTAGCTTACATCCTTCTAAGTTGGGAACTGCTGATTGAGGGCTCAGTGTCTGTTATTCTAAAAGTGTATTAGTTCTGGTTTAAGCACTTGGGCTTCAGGCCAGTTATTTTACATTAAGAAGGTTCGTGGTCTGCACTCTTGTGGGAGGAGAGGCTGGACTCTGCCCTTCTGAGCTGGGAATTTCTGGTTAAAGGCTTATAGTGCCTGCATATTTGAACTGTTTCTTACTGAAATTGGTACACCTTGTTTGCTGTAGCATAGACTAGATCCAGGCCTGCTGAATCTAGCTTTGTTTGTATGCTTGTTATTTCCCTGAAACGCTAATTCCAACTAAAACACGGCTTTTCAGCGCTTCTGTGGATCCCTAGTGATATCTGCATTGTTTATGTACTTATTTCCTTGTTTCACTTGAAAGAAGGTTACTGTTTGTCATTTTTGCATTTAAGTTACCTGTAACACATTGCATTTAAGTTACCTGGCACTTGCTCACTAAGTCAGCACTAAAAAATTAAAAGCACTACATCCTCACAAACTCCCCTTGAGTACCTTGTTCCCCATTGGCCCTTTTTTCAATTATAAAGGAATTCCCAATACTATTCTAGCATGTCCAAAGGTCAGTTGTCAGTCTCCTCTCCGGTCCAGCTGGTGAATCTGGGAATCTTGAGGCAATGTTACAACTGCCTCATGTACACAGACAACCCTCTCCTCCTCCCAACAAATTCCAACACATGTGAGAGATGCAACCATATAGCCAAACTGGAGGCTAAGCTCTCTCAACTCAGTACTGGCGTAACCAGTCAGGAGGAGAAGGAAACCGCACTCACTACAATTCCAGTCTCACATAGACCTACCATGACAGCAAACCAAACACATAAACACACAAAAACATACTCGGAGGCTCTAAATAAAAATCTGCCTAAGCAGCAGAGACCTCCAAAGCAGACACCCAAGCAACCGCTACCCCAAAACAAAACACGTGCAACACATAGCTCACAAAGCCAGTGTGCCGAACAGTCACAGCCCTTAAGGCTAAACAGCACACCTGATACACTTGTAATAGGTGACTCTATCGTCAGGCACACTGACGTCCCGCTCACCAGGCTGAACAAGGAGAAGTTCACGGTGAGCTGCCTGTCGGGCGCTAAGATCCGCCACATAACACAAGCACTCAGGTCACTCCAAGGCAAGTACAAATATGACTCAGCCATTGTCCATGCTGGTGTGAATGACCTGAGATGTACCTCCCTGGACTACATGAAAAGAGACATAGAGGAGCTCTCTGAGCATGTAGCACAGGCTGGTATGACCCTGACCTTGAGTAGCATCTTACCCTCACCAAGAATGATGCCACAATATGAAGACAAGATGATCAATTTCAACAATTGGCTTAAGTATTGGTGTCATTCAAAGGGGATCCAATGCCTGTCAGCCTGGGATGACATGCTCGACAAGCCATGATGCTTCGCTAGGGACGGCTTGCACCTGTCACCCCTAGGCTTTTGGATATTGGCAAAGGCTCTTGCTACCCCCATAGTGCCTTTTATAGGCAAGGCTCAAAAGACAAACCCACCTCCATAGGTATCACAAGGGATAAGAAACTAAGAGTAATGCTACTCAACGCTAGAAGTCTAAACTTCAAGATGCATGCACTCGAAACTCTCCTTAGCATGGAGAACATCGATATCTGTGCAGTAACAGAAACCTGGTTCAAGGCTCCCGAGAGCACCCCAGCACTACCAGGCTATACCTCATACCATGCTTTTCGTCCCCAAAACTTGGACCAAACCACAAAAGGAGGGGGAGTATCAATATTCGTCAAAGATACCCACACCTCCAGGTTGGTGGCACAGCATGAAGCATCAGAGACTATCCATGTGCAACTAACAGTGGGTAAAACTGCCTTCTAGTTTATAGCCTGCTACAGACCACCCTCCCAAACCCAGGAACCCCACTCGGCCTTCCTGAGAACACTGGAAAATATGAAGGTCTCTCCAAACGCCATTATATTGGGCGACTTCAACTACCCAAACATAGACTGGGAGCATTACTCTAGCTCCAACACCCTAGCCCAAAGGTTCCTAGAATTTATAAACTCAAATGCTATGGAACAACTTGTTACCACTCCCACAAGAGGGAAAAACATACTGGATCTGATCATCACCAACATGGGGACTCTATGCTCCAGACCAGAAGTGTATCCCTCACTGGTAAGATCAGACCATAAACTAATCTCACTGGATATTCACATCCCGACCCCACCCCCTGCCCAGAAAACCACAGTGAAAAACTTCTCTAAAGCAAATTTCACAGGCCTGTGGAAAATACGGCCCAGACCACAGAATCCTTTATAAACGCATTCTATGAACACCTTCAGGAATGCATGGATCATGCAATCCCAAAAAAAACCAAGACCCAATCCTCCAAAGGCAGACGTCCTGTCTGGTGGACCCCAGCCATAAACAAACTATACAATAAAAGGAGGAAGCTACTACATGACAGAGCAAAATCCCAAAAAGGGAAGGCATCTCTGATCAGTATTAGCAAAAAACTACGGGCACTCATAAAATCGTCTTAGGCCAGCTTCGAGAGAAAAATTGCACAGGACACTAAGGATAATCACAAGGCTTTCTTTAGTTATGTTAGGAACCTGGGTGGGAATTCCCAAATATGCTCAGAATTAGTCCAAAATGACAAAAATACACCAAACCCACAGACATTGCCAACATCCTAGCTGACAGGTTCAGCGCAAACTCCCCTCCCACCAATAGGGCAAATATCTATCCCAGCAGAGTGCTGCCCCTGACATCTCAAATGCTCAGGTAAGAGCCCTCTCCAAAGCAAAAACACAGCATCAATGGGACCAGACGGTGTCCCGGCTATGTCCTACATGAACTCCAAGAAGAGCTAAACCCAAACATAAAACTACTGTTCAATCTCAGCCTTACTACAGGATATGTACCCAAAGAGTGGCGTACAGCAATAGTGGTCCCTCTCCACAAAGGTGGTGCCTCAACGGATCCTGGAAACTATCGCCCCATAAGCCTGACTAGCTTGGTCTGCAAAGCTATGGAAAGGATCATCATGGACCTCATAAATAAAGATATTGGGGACCTACAGACACTGGATACTACCCAGTTCGGCTTTGTTAAGGGCAGATCCTGCCTCTTAAACCTGGTTGATTTCTTTGAAACAGTCACCAAGGCCATCAACGAAGGGAAGGTGGTCCACACAGCCTACCTGGACCTCACAAAAGCCTTCGATACAATACCCCACTCGGGCATTATAGATAAGCTCACCAGCTTAATTATAAACCCCTATGTCACTAGATGGGTTGCAAACTGGCTCAAGGACAGAACCCACATGGTTAGAATTGCTAGAGCCATGTCAGACTCCAAACCAGTTACAAGTGGCATCCCACAGGGCTCAGTCCTGGGACCTCTCTTGTTCGGTATATATTTCTCGGAGGTAAAGGCCAACACGGAAGGACTGTGGCTGACCAAGTTCACAGATGACTGCAAACTGGGCGCCATAATCGACTCTCCAGCCAACACAAGCATCCTCCAAAAGGGCCTCATAGAAACAGACAACTGGTGTCAGAGCCATGGCCTCAAGCTAAATGCCAAAAAGTGTATAGTCATCCCCTTTGGCAAAAACAAAGTGCCCACAAATTACCACATAGGTGGTAATCCATTAAGTACAGAAGAAGTAATTAGGGACCTGGGGACCCAAGTTGATAGCAGTCTCTCATTTGACAACCACGTGGCCAAAGTGGTTAGAAAAACATTTTATATAGCCCACCTAATCATGAAGGGATTCACATTTAGATCAGAGGAGGTCATCGTGCCTCTTTACTCATCCCTCATCAGGCCCATAATTGAGTACAATGCCCCTTTGGGATGCACCTTACCAGACACCTGCAGAAACTGGAAAGACCCCAAAAGTACCTCACCAAGAGGATCAAAGGGCTCAAACAGATGCCATATGCTGCCCGGTTAAAGAAACTCCAGCTCTACTCAGTGGCATACTGCCTGCTCAGAGGCGATCTGCGCCTGACGATAAAGCCATGTCCAACCCGGAATTAATGGACATGCTGCACCTCAGAAAATCCAAATCCCATCGAGCTACGCACTCGAGAGACTTGAACCTCAGCACTGAAATAAATAGGACATGCTGGAGGGACAGATTCATTACCCAGAGGCTCCCTTCACTCTGGAATAAAATCCTAGTCCAGGTTAGGCAGAGTCCCTCAATGACTCTCTTCAAGAGGAATCTTGATGAGTGGATGGGAGATTGTAGGTTTACCCTGGGTATCACTTCTGTGTCACTGTTAGACAGAGGCACAGTATACTAATCTCGAAAAAGAGCATAGCAAAATTAATTTAAAATGGGTGGTGAAAGCCAAACACACTCTTATAAATGCCCTAGGGCAGATAGCCTAGTATGAACCTATGAACCTATGAACCTATGTGAGTAACACACACATGCACATGCACCCACACACATACACACAAACATATATGTATATATAATATAATATATATATATATATATATATATATATATATATATATATATATATATATATATATATATATATATATATACACAGACACACACACATACATACATACACATACAGTATATATAAAATCTGTACATACACATGATACATTAATTGATGTGAGTGACACATATAATCTGTTTTCATGCATGCATTATGATAGGACATGGTGTCATTAAGATGAAATTGAAACTTGCTCTTCAATTACATTTTGGTGGCCAAAGAAAGTTGAGTACAATCTGTGATTGCCTACGTACCTGAACCTGGGATCCTGACAGAACTCAGGAAGCTCAGGTAAAGGTACTTTTGCTCTGCTCATGGACTGGGATTACTATTTGGTATTTCTCACCATTAAACTTCAATTTGTTTCATTTAATTCTACCGAACTAGAGCAACAGTATAATGGCAGAATCATAGAACTTCAGCATGGCACAAGCTGAAATGGGAAACGGTGGTGTAAGATAAGTGATTTTTTTCTACCTTGTATTGGAGAAACTGATAAGGGACACATGCTACAGAATAACTGACATGAAAATATAATGAGAGTGATCATTACCATGACTCTCTGCCATCATAAAGCATACATATTATACTGCAAGTTGAACTATGACATCTGGGCCTACTTTCCAATCGCCACGGATTATGAGATAACTTTTATAATTATTTTCTGTTTCTTCACACATAGTACCTTTAACAAAATGAATAAGTAGTGGTTTCTTTGAATAGAAGCTGACAATGTATGAATGGTTTTAAAAGCAAGTGGCCTGCAGAATGTGTTATCTGCAAGGTGTGTGCCAGCGATATCAGTGCTACACATGGAAGATGGATTGATCTGTACCAACATTGGGACAACAAAATCTATAAGCTGTACACCAAGTGTGTGACTGCAAGCCAAACCAACTTGAAAGAACTCGAGATGAAGTAGTTTTTGTCAGCCTACTTGCTGACTATGATTTGCTATATATTTTTGTTGATCACTTCTTGAAATTCATAATGAGATTTTGCATGGACCCCAAGATGATACAAGAATGATATGTGGACCAACTTAAACTGCACGTTTACTATGAGGTGTAAAGGGTCCAAGATATTTACAGGGTGTCCCTGCAATTTGTTGGATGATGAAATACTGCCTGTACCTGGATCAGAGCACATATATGGTTGCCAACATATTGTTGTTTTACTTGGCCTTTTTTGAACTTGGTATCAGCAAAAATACAGTTTGATTCCTGTACATGCATTCCTGTGTCAGTGGAAATGGTCAAGCCATTTTTGATTGTATCACTGAGACCCTGAGAGGAAGTTCAACATTCTGTTATGTTACATGGTGGATTATGCACTGAAAAATGCCTAACATATGACTGGGAAATGCAATTCAGTATCCCCGTGTAAAGAAAAAGCCTAAACCGTGTACTTGTAGCTCAGGCAGCCTTCTTCACATTGCTTAGTTGTGTATTAAATCAAATATTAAAGCAATGGCCCTGCCTGTGGAGGACTTCATGTCTGACATTTATGATTACTTTTCTATCACTACTTGGCTTCACCAGAAAGTGAAAGAGTTTGAGCTACTTCTAGATAATGAGCCCCTTAAAATCTTCAGCTATGCTTGTATTTATTGGCTAGCATTGGTGAAAGTCATCAAGAGAATGCAAAAGTATGGCTTTCTTTGAGGTCGTACTCCATTACTTATGAATCACTATCTGCTAAAATGGAGCTCATTGTAGAATGACTGCAAAACAAATCATGGACTAAAACTAAATGCCAAAAAAGTGCATTACTGCTTCTTTTTCATCTACCCTGGGAGACTACTGCATTGACAATATTATCCTAAGCATTGACACAGTTGTTCAGGATTTTGGAAATAATATGGATGGTAACCTAATGTTCAACAAATGTGTCCACTATCATAAGAATGTCTTTCTATATTGCACAGTTTATAAAGGAAGGGATTGTGTTTAGATCTAGAGATATCATTGTCCACTTTACTCAGTCCTTATTAGATTAATTATTATGTATAATGCCCACCACTGGCATATATTTCTGTAGATACTTACAACAATTTAAACACCCACAGAGATATCCTACTAAAAGTATGCAAGGCCTAAACAATATATCCTACGTGGACTGTCTCAAAGCTCTGCCAATATATTCTTTATCCTACAGACTGCTAAGAGGTGACCTGTGTCTGGTATATAAGCTATTCACCAACCCAATTCTTATGGACCTACTGCACATCAACAAGTCAAATGACATCAGAAATACTCAGTCCAGTGATCTAAGCATCTTCTGCAACATCAACAAAATGGTTTGGATGGACAGGTATATCTCACAGAGGACACCACTGCTTTGAAACAGACTCCCCATGTAATGTAAATCAAAGCGCATACCTGTCCATATTGAAGTGCAACCTGAAACTATGGATGGGCAACAGAAAATTTAACCTAGAACTGCCCTTTATACTACAAATTGATACAGGCAGCTCCTTAATGCTTTATGGATCCCCTCAAATTATCAATGGTATAATCCCAGTTATTCTCTAGTGGTAATATATAATTACTGACCATAGGATGGGTTAGGCTAATCTAATACCCAATGGGATAGGTTAATTCAAGTACCAAAACAGGAAGTGAGTAAGCTTAAAATGGCCACAAGGGCAGTTGGCCTACTATTTACCTGTGAGCTTATGAACCTATGAAACCATGAAATTAAGCCAGCATTCCTGTTTCTGCATTATGAACTGCAAACACAGCAAAACATCAATGCCAAATGCAAAGCAGGCAAACTGTACTGCACCCCTTGCATAGTCACATACAAAAGGTAATATAGGCAGGGTATTAATGCTACCTGTTGCAAGATACTTGTGGACAATGTAAAACCCATTAAGTTAGTTCTATAAAAGCAACAACATATCCTATAAGGCAGCAAAATTTGTACTGACCCTGGTGCCAAAACATACTAAGGAGAGAAAATGGTTTACACTAGTGGTATGCTGCCAGAGTACATTTTTTTCTAGAGGGCCAATTTATTTTACATGGCAATTCAACTCAAGCATTTTCCTATCACTGACCCTCTATATGAGAACATAGATAGTTTACTATATCCTATGGTGAAGCTAAAGCTGTTTACAACTGGTTTTGATGGTACTGGCACTTATTTTATTGTTTTGTGTTTTTTTTAGGTTAAGAGTTTTCCATGTAAGCTAATACATGAATTTCCGGTATAGCAGACGACTTGATGAAACCACAGCTCAGATGCAAACTTGTACTTCCTCCTGAAGTGGATGCTCATGGTGCTTGCTGATAACCATCCATTATAAAATCTGCCAACTATTTTAATGCCATGTCACTGTCCTTTATTTGCCGTACTCCAACAGTGAGCTAGATTATGCATTTAGTATGGTTTGCAAAGTAAAATCTAAACTAGACAGTCACTCTGCATCAGACATTCACTGACAGTAAAGATGAATGAGGACAATGACTGTTTTGTGCAACATTCAGAAGTCATGCTGGAGGCTGCAAGAAAGGCAACAACTGCATGTAACAAGGAACATGCCTCAGAGTTAGATGCATGTAACAGGGAACACATCACAGTGTCAGCTGCATATAATGAAGAACATGTTACAGACTCAACTAGATATAATCTTAAAATGTCAGCTACATATAAAATGAAATATGTTATAATGTCAGATGCATATCAATATGTAAAGCAATATGTTACAGTATTAGCTGCACATAATGAGGAACAAGCCACAGTGTCAACTACCTATATAAGAATGTACAGTGTCAGCTGCAGAACTTAAATTTGAGGGTACTTGCCAAGATCCATTTAGATAACTTGTGTTTTACTTTATACATTGAAAGGACAGAATGATGGAAGCATGAAATGCAATAAATGTAATGATTTTTCTTTGTGGAGCTGAACAGCGTAACCTTAACGAACCAAATAGCTGCTTTTATCTTGTGCTTGTCATTTCCATATTAGGCAGAGCACTGATTCTACATTATAATTGTGAGTGTGTACCTTTGGGTTTCTGAATACTTTTTTTCTTTTTTTATGTATATAAAACAAGAGACCTTTGTAATCTGGGGAATGAGTGTATATTTCTACTGATAATAAAGCCTACCATACAGTATTTGATTTTACAAACTATCTCCAGAAAAAAAAATGTGCATATATCCCTGAATTTGTATATATATATATATATATATATATATATATATATATATATATATATATATATATATATATATATATATATATATAATATATTGTCTTTGAATAAATGAACTTGGAAGTAATACTGTTCTGATATGCATATTTTATGCTAATTAGGTGTCTCTGATTGTCCCTGATTTTCAGGACTTTTATCTCAGAGTTTCTCATCTGAAAGTTGAGAGTTAATATCAGTCATGTTTGCTGATCAGAAAGTTTCTTATATTTTTCTACAACTTTTGATCTGTTCCTTCAGAAAAATGACAAGTTCTCTGACAGCATTTCTTGTTTATCTGATATACACAGGAAGGTAATTTATACATTTTATGCATGCTCTTCACAAATGCTGTGTTTTCATATCAGGATACATTTCTAAAGAGCACTACATGATTAACCATGATTAAGTTGCTTATTCATCACTCAACAGATGTACTAATCTGACCACATTTGCATGATTAATTGCAGAATTACTATCCACTGTATCTCAATAATATTGAGAAAAGCACTAAGCAAAAGCTGACTAATGGGATATTTTAGTTAATAAAAAGAATTGCCTTATGGCAGGTATTTGTAGTCACATACGCAAATGTGATAGGGGTATTTCTTATGTATATGAATGAACGTAGGAAATGTGAGATTCACAGAGGCCATTTATGTTAATGCAAAAGGGCTTAAAAATAATGAGATGGAAACGAAAAATGTTGTAAAGCTCAGTATGCCAATGAGGTGGTTTTGCAATTCATAGCCTTACATCCCTGCAGTAGACACATCTATTGTTAAAAGCAATGATTCACCTTTGATTTTGGATGTGCAGTCCATGAACATGCTTCCAGTCATACATTCAGTAGTTTGTCCAAGTATGCAGAAGTACTTTCCTGACACACAAATGAATTATTTCCCCCAGCAACACATTCATCAATTTGTCTTGAGTATGCACAAGCACTGAAATGGCACAATAAATTATTTTGACCAGCAATCACTTCAGCAGTCTGACCATGTATGCACAAGCACTTTCCTGACCATAAATGAATTATTTCCCCAAGTGGCCCCTTTAGAAGTATGTCCAGGTATACACAAGTGCCAAAATGAAATATTTACCCAAGCACCCCAGTCAGTAACATGCCCTACTATGAACAAGCACCAAAATAAAACATTTTCTCAAGTGACCCCTCATTAAAATTTCTAGCTATGTACAAGTATAAAACCAAAACATTCACCCAAGTGACCTTGCAGTAATATGTCCTAGTATGCACAACCACCAAAATGAAGCATTTACCCGAATGTCACCTTCATTAAAATGTCCAGGTATGCACAAGCACCAAAATAATACATTTACCCAAGCAACCCCTTCAGGAAAATATCCTAGCATGCACAAGCACCAAAGTTAAACCTTCACCAAAGCAACCTCTTCATTAATATGTTCAGGTATGTGCAAACATCAAAATGAAACATTCACAGAAGTGACCTCTTCAGTAACATGTTATTGTATGCAGAAGCACCAAAATGTAACATTTACCCAAGCTACTCATTCAGCAAAATGTCCAGGTATGCACAAGTACAAATCTGAAACATTTACTCAAGTGACCCTTCAGTAATATGTCTTTGCCTGCACAAGCACCAAAATGAAACAATTACCCAAGTGTCCCAGTCAGTAAAATGTTTAGATATCCACAAGCACTAAAATGAAACATTCACTGAAGTGACCCCTTCAGTAAAGTATCCAGGTATGTGCAAGCACCAAAGTGAAACATTTACCCAAGTAACCCCTTCAGTAAAATGTCCAGGTATGTACAAGCACCAAACTGAACATTTACCCAAGCGACCCTTCAGTAAAATATCCAGGTATGCAGAAACATCAGCTGATTTCTCCTCACATATTTGTATCCTCCTGGAAAACTGCTGTCATCAGTTCAGGGCTATTTACATGCTTTGTATGCAAATAAGCTCATTATAGATTCACATCTATGAATCCTGCTCATACACATATTTGTAAAGCTTTTTAACCACATAAGTTGCTATTCCTCTATCTCGTATGCCTTAAGCATGTTACACTTTTGCAACAGGGGGCATGTTTACAAGAACATCTTCACATGTAGGTATTCGTGCTGAATGTCCGGAGATTTCCATATCCATATAGTGCCACTCTTAGCAGATCATGACTATGAAAATACAAAGACCCGGACTAGAAATACCATCCTGTGACTTCATACTGAGGCAGAAATGGGTCATAAGCTCAATGCTGCAATAAACATATTTAAGCAGATGAAGAGGAAAATGCTTTTTTAAATATTCTTCAGCAAGTGGACCTATACTTTTGGTGATAATTGAAACCACACATATCACTTCTTGTGATGAGTCAAAACTTTTCGCTGATAAATTGTCAGAAAAGTGTTAATGACAACTCAGAATCCTTAGACTCCCATATCAGTCTTAGCTGCATATGTGTGTGTTCTGATAGGGACTGCATATGCACAAAGAGTAATAAGCATGCCTCATTACACAACATTGAGTCTTCATTTCATAGTTTATTAACTGAAAAAGTGATATTCGCTATGCAAGTCATGTAAAAAAAGTAATCCCAGGCAAACAATAGTAATAACATTTAATACTCTCTCTTTGTCTATTTTCTCTCTCTCTCTAAATATGTCTATAGCTATACACCCACAGGAAATATATATATATATATATATATATATATATATATATATATATATATATATATATATATATACACATGTATGTATACATATACATATATATTATACAGACAGATATAGGGATACAAATAAACAGATAATATTCAGGCTTTATATTTTGGTATGTGTTTCTTTACACAAAATGATTTGGAAAATCTGCAAATGGCTAACAGTAAATTATCATAAACATCTGAAAATGATTCGTCCGATATATTCATAAACAACTTATCTAATGTCATCAAAACCATTAAAATATTTAAAAAATAAGATGCTTTGTCAGATACTGCATGGTTATTTTAGCATATCTTAATATTTTGTTGTTGCATATAAAATATAGCAATTTATATGCAACAACAAAATATTAACATGTTGCATATAAAATAGAGTGATATATTCCCATATGCTACTATACATTTTTGTCTGGTAGATGCTTTCCTGAGTTACATTAAACCTACATGGAGACATTAACTAGAAACAAGCAAAAAAAATGTTTTGCAAACTAGGGTGACCAAACTTGCAGTTCAATGTTAGTCTAGCGTGCAGTAGAAATAAAATAAATAAACTATTCTGCAACCTCAGGTTTGTACTTTTGCTGACATAAGTAATGATTTTCTAATCAGTAAACTATAATAGCATATTGTAATGTGAGTACTGGGGTGCACATTGCACTGCACTATATAAGCTGTATCCCAAATGCTATAAGGAGATTAACTATGAGCACTTCATTCCCACTGCACTGCCTTGTGCAGCCTTTTCCCTACTACATTTGATATTTTAATCTGATTTTTAAAGCCATATATTGAAATGCTTCTATGCAGTTGCAAGGATGAAGGATGGTATTCATAGTCGGGGACCTCGCAGCTGCATAGCAGTTATCTGCAGGGAGCGCTACTACATGCACATGCAAATAAGCTAACAGCAGGTTATTAATACTGAATAAGGAATGTGAAGGCAGTTTGAAAAATATGCCTACTTATTGCAAAAGCATAATGTACTTAAAAATAAGCACTGAGTACATATAAATTAATATGTGAAAGCCACAGGCTTCATATTACTTCATATGTATTCAGATTTTGCAGATGGACATGACTATGCACAGTTACACATGAAAAGCCTAAGAAAACTGGAAAATTGTGCAGCTTTTATTGTTTTTTTTTTAAATGAAGGGTTTTAAATGTTTTATATGGGGGTATCTTTATGGGGACACACTGTTGGTCAATTTAAAGAACGAAAAAGGGGGAGATAGGAAATATTGACAAAGGTAA
This sequence comes from Protopterus annectens, assembly GCF_019279795.1. Classification (NCBI taxonomy): domain Eukaryota; kingdom Metazoa; phylum Chordata; order Ceratodontiformes; family Protopteridae; genus Protopterus; species Protopterus annectens. The sequence goes on from NC_056725.1 coordinate 1,078,361,823, forward strand.
GATACAACAAAGAGGGAGACACAGAATATTTTTGATGGGGGATTAGACCCCCATTTGTTTCATTTTTTTTCTTATATGAGAGGGTAGTGTGTGTGAGAAATGGGTAAGAGGATGTAGGAGAAAGGATAGAAGAAAGGCCGAGGAGGTGTCAGCAAGACTCCCAGTCCACAGAGGCTCCAATGTTTCCACTGCCAGATGGTGGTGCAGTGGAGGACCCTGATGTTGAGGGGGGTAGGGGTCTGTGCTTCTGTGGCGGACAGTACCAGCTAGGACAGCATGTCTTAAACACACTTAGAAGAATCTTCAACTGGCTGAATTCATTTATCCACAACTTACTCCACATGTACTCAACCACGTACTGAAGCCCCTTTCAATGGGGCTTGCCAAGCTGCCACACGGTGGGGTACCTGCAGGACCAGTGCCGCTGCCTGATACTGTGAGTACATCCCTGAATTGGCAGAGAGTGAGCACTCCATAACCTGGTAGGTATATGCCTGAGCCACTCCAGAGGATTTTGGATGTGTAAAAAAATTAACACAAATGACTGAGAAGTAAATAATAACGGAGAAAGAAATGCATAAATAAAATAAGAAAAACAGAGAAAAACAGGTGGGTGACAGTCAAAAGAGAAATTAGACACAATAAATTCACACAACATGTGAACTTGTATATGTGCTCACAATTTTTGCTTCTGTTTCCAAGAAAAACATTGCCACACTGTAGACTGTCTCTAACAGCATCTGCGAATTGATTACAAGCCCACCTTTCTATGAGCATCACTGTATCACCCTAGGAAAAGTCAATTGACTACCCATAAAAATATCTAACCTACGTTTAGGATCCCAACCCTACAATCTACTCCAAATCCAGACATTTACTCACCTTGTAGATAGACTTCACAAAAAGTCTCATACAACTTGAGACACTAAGCAAAAACCATACCAACTGTCATTACCATTAGAACCAAACTCCACAGCACTGCACATGGTTTCTCCTCTCAGGCACCTACTCTTGATCCAGCTCTCCCCATCTATATTTTAAAATTAACACTTATTCCAAATTCATAATGCAACTTAAAAATTGCTTTCTCATCCAGAATAATGCACCTGCTTGAATACAGGACATAGCACCTTATCTATCAACATTCCAAGTCTCTTCTCCTCTCTTAAGAATCACTGAAGATTGACCTACTTTAGAAACTAGTGTACATATTGTATGTTGCACTGTGTTTCTTCACTTGTTTCTATGTAATCGATCTGAACTATTCTGTAATTGCTTACATTTCTGTATTTTTTGTTTGTGAAATGTTTTGTATTTCACCAGGGCTGGCCTGAAATTGGTCAGTATTAATCAGTACACTACCCTGGTAAACAAAAATAAATTAAAACAAAAAGCAAAATAAAATACATATTATACAGTGTTCAGTTTCTTATCTTAAAACATTTTTACTTGTATAAATCTTCACTGAAGTAAAACAGACTATATGGAAAGTGCTTATGCATACTTTGGATGAAATGTTATGGGAAGTGTTTATAGGGGCTTGGCATTTCTATCAAATTCTGGTGTGGTTTAAATGTTGCAGGCTACTACAGAAACATTACAACCAAATCTATGCCTAATATGAATTTCTTAGCAACAGTTCACTGAAAACACACATAAATAATTACATGTCTTAAAATCAGTTAAAGACAGAATACTGCAGTTAATATATTGATATATATGTTACAATGATTGCAGTAATGTACTGAATGCATTGCAGTGCTTCATTTACAATGTCTTATAAATTATTTCCATACATATATATATATATATATATATATATATATATATATATATATATATATATAAATTAAATTAATTAAACACACAATACTATTTACTACCTTATTTATGTTTAGCTGCTTCTTCAACCAGCCTTGTGGTTCTTCATTCCTAGTTGCCAGCTGTATGCAGTCTGCCCCTCAGCTGTGAAAAGAAGGTATGAGACAATTGTTGTTTACCTGTACTTCACATTTTCCTTAATATTACTTATATGACTAGTACTTATTTGTAAATCATTCCATTCACTGCAATATTTGCTTAGTAAGCCTTTGCTGAAATACGTATTACTAGCTGAATTCACATACAATGCAAAGCATCCCTTTCCTGCAAGTTATAAAGAAATTAATACACATTTGGTGGAATGGTGTTTAAAAGATCATGCACGTAGCAGTCTGTGGGTTGTGTTTAGCCAGTAGGAACACATACACAGACAATTGTAGTAATTCAGTGAAGTTTTCTGTTCCTAAGCTGTCCTAAAGTTTGTGCTTTGATAGTTTTCTGTATAAGAATTCTAAGCGTAATAGGGTCCCCTTGTCAGACCAGCTCGAAGCATAGCCAAGTACTTTCAGAGTTGCTGTGATCATTTGAAATGCCAAAACTAAAATAAAGAAAGCATGAGAAGAGATGTGGTTCACAGGTTTGGACTCACTTTGTCTAGGGTATGATACCATCGTAACCAAACCCAGTTAACCAGCAGGGGCACTAGACCAAATGTTATTATTGGCAAGTGTGGTTTAATCAAAATGTTTTATCACATGCTTTTTTTTTAATTAAAGGAATATATTCATATTTCATTTATATAGTGAATAAAAAAACAGTATGCAATCATTTTTTATATTACTTGCAATTGCTGGGATTGCCTTAACATCTAAATATAATTTATTCCTGCAGTAGGGCAGCAATAATATATTTTTATGGTGGGTGGGTGCATAAATACATATTCCTATGTGTTTGATTACCAACTTGTATTAAGTGTTGAGTGTCATGAGGTAATAAGTTGTGCCAGGTGATGTTAGTTGGGCAGAGATTATACTTCGTGGTTGTGCAAAGTTTCTACAGATTAATCCATTTTGTTTTTCTAAATTTATCCAGCTTTGAGCATGTCTGAGGCTATCCACACATTCCTGTGGCATGCTTGGGACTGCTGAGAATGGTTCTATATCATTTAATCAAAACTCACATTGTCGAACACTCTTCATCAAACACCTTTAGTCGAACACACAAATCAGTGAATGGATTTTTAATCAAACTGTTTCCGAGGGCAAACCAATGGAAGGCCAACCTAGCGACTGCGGAAAAAATCAGCAAAGTTAAAACCTATCCAGATGGGGGCTTCACTCCCCAACAGCTCCCTTAACTAAATATACCAAATCTGAGGTTGCACTACAGTGGGGAAAAGGGCAAATTCCATATTGTGGCCAACTGTTGGTTTGCCCTGGGAAAACTTAAAAGTCCTTTCGCTGATTTAAGAGTTCAATTGAAAGGTTTTCAATGAGGACGGGTTCAACAATGTGAGTCTTGCGTAAATAATATAGACCCACTGAGAACTGCTGCAGACTCTGCCTCTGTCCAAAGCATGCTCACATGAACCTGAGGCTGTGTTCTTTAACAGCTGAAAGCATTTTACATAGAAAAGAGGTCCTACCTGTTCTCATATTACTGTGCTTCACAGAGATAAACATAAAAGGGCCTAATTTGCATACGAAATGTATAAACATATCTAAATGTATCCAAATTTATGTGAAATAAATATTAAGTTATGATTACTCAAATTTGGCAGCAAATGACTTAGAAACCCATAAAGTTCTTAGAGTAAAAAAAATAATAAAAATATTGTAATTTAACATGAAGCACTTCAAAATGATATAAAATTACAGAGTTACCTTGAAGAAACATTTTACTGATCTGATGGGCATATTACTATGGCTATACTGGACAGTGTAAAGCTGTCATTTGTAAGAGGAAAATCATTGCACCAGTAGTAGAAATGATTAATGATCACTGAGGTGTCACTTAGTGATGGTGCATACATATATGCTTTAATTGTGAAGTACTGAAGTAGTAAGAATGTGTTGTTGGCTGAACATACATGTCTTTAATTAGAGATTTCTGAATTCTCTGAAGAATGAAAAATGACATAATTATTAATTCGTTTAAACAAGCTCTCTGAATTTAACCTATCCACCTCCATCATTTCCTGGCTCTTTAGTTACACTAGTGACTGTGTACAATCTGTTAAATGGCTTTTGGCAACCTCTCCTGCACTTCTGGTAAAAAATGGTGTTCCCCAAGAATCCTTCTTTGGCTCGTACTGTTTAATATCTTTAAAAATCTTTTGTCTACCTCCCGCCCACAGTTATGTCTCATCTAATACGTAGATGACTCTACAGTTATTACCATAGCAGACTCCGATGACTTAAATGCTATGATTCAGAATTATTTCTAAGCTATAGAGAACTGGCTTACGAATAACCAGCTAATACTAAACACAAAAAAAGACTAAACTCCTTCTTTTTATCCCAAAATCTATGACTCATCTTAAATCCTCCTTTTCAATCTCATCCTCCAATAACATAGCTATCACTGTGGAATCTCATACCAAGCTACTTGGGGGTCATTACTGATGCCTGTCTAAAATTTGACCTGTACATCGTCAGCATTAAGAAAACCCACCAAAAACTCAGGCTCCTTTACAGGAACAAAAATGATTATCTAATAAAGCCAAAATTGCCTTATCCCAAGCCTACCTACTCCCCAGCCTACTCTATGGATCCCAAATCCTAACCATCCTTCAAACCACTAACCTAGCAAAACTAAAATCTACCTATAAAAAAGTATCTAAATATACCACAGACCACTCCTACCACTCATATTACTGTTTAGCTCATAAAAAGTTAAACTGGCTAGAGCTTCCTCACCACTGCTTCTCTCCCAGCTTCAAATAATTCACTCTATATTGTATCTGTCCATCTTCTGTCCCAGCATTACCCCTCTGGTGTCCCTCTACACCCCTTTACGGTCCCTCTGAAGCTCAGAACAAAACTTTCTATCTACAAGCCCAACACTAAAATAAGACAAAATCTTTACAACTATCCCCAGCCCTATCATGGAATAAGCTCCCACTGGATGTACTCAACATAAATCACTGACGTCAATTCAAAATTGCTACTAAAACCTTTCTGAACAATTCATGAATCTGTCATAGGATCATAGGATCATAGGAGGTTACTAGGCTACTAGCCAAGAGTTTAGCCCATGTTTAGACAAATCAGCACCCAATGCCCTTGTCCACCAGGGACATGGGTGGAATCTCAGGGGTACATTTTCTGTTTCCCATCCAGTTATCCAGGTTGTGCTTAAAAGGGGGTAAAGAGGTACTCTGCTTGATGTGGAGAGGGAGTCTATTCTATAGATGAGGGAGTCTATGGGACACAAATCTGTCCTGCCAACAAGTACTGTTGATGTCACAGACCAGGTTGAGGCTGTGCGTGGGGATTACTCGAGTGGAGTTTGACTTGCAGATATGCAGCAGTCCCATCAAGGTGGGGTTCATGATCACCTTGCATGCCAGACAGAGGTCACCTCTGAGGAGTCTGTATGAAACTGAGTAGAGGGAAAGGGATTTAGACTATCTGTGCATGGTAGATGTATGAGGCCCTGGATTGTCCTGGTGAGGAACCTCTGTAGTCTCACCAGCTGCTGCATGTGCTTTGTGAGGTACATGCCAAAAGGTGTGTTGTACTCAATAATGGGCCTTATAAGGGAAGAATACAAGGATGTTATGACCTTCTTGTCCCTAGATGAGAGACCCTTACTTAGGAGGTAGGCCATGTAGAAGGCTTTCTGTACCATGGAAGCAACATGGTGGTCAAATGTCAGGTTGCTATCAACCTGGATGCCCAAATCCCTCATGACTGACTGAGTGCTTAGAACATTGTTATTAATGTGATAATCTGTGGGGACGTCACTCTCCCCAAAGAGGATGATGATAAATTTTTTGGTCTTCAGCTTGAAGCCATGTTTCTGGCAACTGTCATTTGTCTGAGTGAGACCCTCTGGCAGGATGTCCACATCACTAGGGGAATTGATGACAGCACCCAGCTTGCAGTCATCTGCAAACTTGGTCAGTCATACCCCACTGGTTTTGGCCTGCACCTCAGAAAAGTATATACTAAATAACAGAGGCCCCAAGACTGAACCCAGGGGTATGCCATTTGTTACGGGCCTACTGCTTGAAGTGGCTTCCCCTATTTTGACTACATGAGCCAGTTTGCTACACATCTCGTAACATATGGATTGATGCCTAGTTGAGAGAGTTTATCTATTATGCCAGAGTGGGGAATAGTGTCAAAGGCTTTGGTCAGGTCAAGGTAGGTGATGTACGCATTCTTTCCCTCGTCCATGGCTTTGGTGACTGTCTCAAAGAAGTCGACCAAATTTAGTAGACCTGACCTCCCCTTGATGAAGCCAAACTGTGTTGGATCAAGTGTTTGGAGGTTGCCAATGTCCTTGTTAATAAGGTGCACGATAATCTTTCCATGGCCTTGCAGATCAAGCTAGTTAGGATGATGGGTCTGTAATTTCCTGGATCAATGGATGCTCCACCTTTGTGTAAAGGGATGACAGTGGCTGTCCTCCACTCAGCTGGGTCAAAGCCAGTACTCAGGCTTTGGTTGAATAGGGTGCCTAATGGTGCTGCAAGTTCCTGCCTGAGTTCACATAAGATGCAGCCCAGGATGTTATTGGGTTACATGGAGGCTGTATTTTTTGCCTTTGAGAGAGCAGTGATGACCTGTTCTCTAGATATAAGGAGAAGGAGGCAGGTACTGGGGATGTCCTGATTTACTGATGCAGAAGACAGAGGAGTAACGATTTTGCTGAATCTGTCAGCCAACAAGTTTGCTATCTCTACGACATTTGTATATATGGTGTCCTTGACCACCAGTTCTGAATAGATCTTGGTGCTTCCTTTGAGGTTGCAGACATATGTGAAGAAGGCCTTATGATTGTGTCTAATAGATGGGGCCAATTTGGACTCGAAGTTTGCTTTGGAGGATTCCAATAGTGCTCTTATTTGCTTGTTTAGGCTAAGGAGATATTGCTTCCAATTGGGCACCTGCTCCTTCTTGGTCTTGGACAGCAATTTTTTCCTTTTGTTATAGAGTTTATTTATTGTAGATGTCCACCAGACAGGTTTAGTCTTCCTTGCAGAGGATGATTTAGTCCTGACGGATATTCCTGATTCCATGCATCTATATAAATGCTTGTATTGTGCTTTGGTGTAGTTTTGGATATTGGTGCCAGTTCCTACTGAGGGGGAGGGGCTGTTAAGCTGTTTATACCATCCCTCAGGAGGCTGTAATCAGCTTTGGAGAAGTTTTTTACGTCTGATCCTAGCTAGAGGGGGGTTGGGGGAGATGGTGACTTTGAAAGTGACTGATTTGTGGATGGATCTTATCAGGGAGGATGATACTATAGGGATGCTGCAGTGGCTACTCATGTTGGTTAATACCAAGTCCACGATATCATCACTGCTTGTGGGGGTATCAACTAGCCTGTCCAAGGCATTTGCATTGACAAAATCAAGGAATCTCTTGGAATTTGTGTTCTAGCATAAGTAGTTCTTCCAGTCTATGGGAAGTTAAAGTCACCCCTGGATCAGGGTAAAGGGTTGAATCTTGATAGATTCGAACAGGTCCAAATAGATGGATTGGGCATCTTAAGTCAGATTTGGGGGCTGGTAGCTAGTTATGATTTGAATAGGGGTCTTGTCAATACTTAACTGCACCTGGAGCGTCTCCTGTGCATCATTCTGTTTGACCAGACTGGAGGTGTGTATGTCTTTAATGTATATTGAAACTCCACCTCCTTTGGCTTTACTGCCCACAGTTTAGGGTCTGAATGTATGATAGGATGAGTAACCAGGTAAGGCTGGGGTTCTTTCCACAGCTTTGAACCAGGTTTGTGTGACTGCACAGATGTCAGTATTTTCCAGGGTTAGGAATGCTTGCAATGAGTGCAGTTTCATGTTTAGACTCCTATCATTTAGCAGCATGACCTTTAATTTCTGTTTTGTTGAAATGTTTATATTGGTAGTTTTAACCTCATCACTTTTCCTAAAAAAGGCACTATACTATAGGGGAGAAAAGAGCCTTTGCCAAAAGCCTGAAGCCTAGGTGCGACAGATGCAGACCATCTCTGGCAAAGCATTGTTGTCTGTCGACCATATCTTTTCAGACTGTCAGGTAGTGGATTCCCCTGGAATGACACCAGAGACTAAGCCAATTGTTAAAGTCAATCATTTTCTGTTTGTATTGAGGCATCATTCTGAGTGATGGCAGAATGCTGATTAAGGCTAGGGGCATATCTTCCTGGGGCACATAATCAGCGAGATCAATCATGTCTCTCTTCTTATAGTCCAGAGAGGCACGTCTCAAGTCATTCACACCAACATGGACTATGACAGAGTCATAACAGTACCTGTCATTGACAGACTTGAGTGAGTGTGTGATATGGCGGATTCTGGTACCTGACAGACAACTAACCGTGACTTTCTCCTTATCCAGCCTGGTGAGAGGCACATCCGTGTGTCTCACAATGGAGTCTCCTATGACTAATCTTCTTCTTCTTTCTGCTTTTCCCGGTTAGGGGTCACCACAGCGGATCACCATCCACTCATGATTGGCAGTGGAGTTTTGCCCGGCACCCAACCTTCCACAGAAGTCAAACACACGCAAATACTCACACCTAGGGCCAATTTAGAGTATCCAATCCACCTACAGCATGTCTTTTGGGATGTGGGAGGAAACCGGAGCACCCAGAGGAAACCCACATGACCACAGGGACAACATGCAGACTCTGCACAGAAGGCACCCCACCCGAGGATTGAACTGGAGAATCTCTTGTTGTGAGGTGGCAACTCTAACTGCTGCACCACCATGGCCACCCAAATGAGTCTCCTATGACTAATATGTTGGGTTTATGGTGAATCCTTAGTGCTTCACAGGTGTGTGGACTACGCATGGTATGTGGTCTGGAGGGCTGTGGAGATAGCGTGTGTTTTTGCCTCAGAGGTCTCCTTTGTTTGGGTATGTTTATGTGCAGGACCTCCCACATGTAGGTGTGTGTTGTGTAGGTGTGGGTGGTGTTTGAGTTGTAGTGATTGTGTTGACATCCTTTTCAGTGCCTGATATAATGGCTTGAGGGGGAGAGAGCTTGGACTCTAAGTCTCTAATATAATTGTATCTTTTACAGATTGTGTTCCTAGGTGTCCATGTAATTACCCGCCTTGAATACATCACTTGAATAACCTACCCATACCCCTACCCCTTTTCTTTCTCCCACTTTTTTTACTCTAAAACTGCAAATAGACTTAAACATATTTAATCATGATTTTTACTCTTCTAAAATGATTGCTAATTATCTAAACAGTGATTATACTTGAGTCCTGCTGCTGTAACCAACATACTGTCCTCCTATGGAAATTGTACTCTTAATGATGTTGATATGTAATCGTTCTGTGTAATTTTAATAGATACCTGTCACTACATTTTTCTCATTTCTAGCATTATTGTGTATCTAGTCTTGCTATTGTATATTGCCGTACATAATTGTTGAACTTTTCTCCTCGAGCCTCCGCTGAAAAAGGGCTGTCGATCAGTCAGACAAACAAGGTCAACAAATGTCAAATAAATAAAAATAAATATGACAATGGTAGGGGAGAATGAATCTGTTAAAAAGTGATTGCTTTACTGTTATGATTGTATTTATGATACTGCAGACATTACTACAGCACAACTTTACCTGTCTGGACTGAGATTTTGCATGTGTATGTAATTAATGGGTTTGTATTACCTAATTTTTTAAAAGGAGGATGGCAGGCACAAACGGTGAGTATTGTGTAGTTTGGCTGATGATTACATGATTTTTTTTTCTTTTTGTATGACTATGCATTTTTTCAGTTGCAGTAATGATGCAAAATAAGGATTAAGGCAGCAAAAGGACAACTTGAGCCATAAGGACAATTGCCTCCTCATTGCAGCCCTTAGGAACATTCTGTTTTATAGAGGTGTCTCAAACAAGTGTTAAAAGGACAAAAGCCTGGATTCAAGTCATAATGGAGATTAATGCAGTTGGTGGAAGAAACTATTCATTAACACAGTGTAAGAACAGGACAAATGATATGGTATGACATGCTAGAAACAAGGTGAGACAGAATGCAATTGTCCATCAAACCTCTTACTAACAAGACATTTGCAGAATGCCTACATTTTTGCCTCATATTTCTGTCTGTTCCACATAAAAGCTGTGTTTTTCTGGCAAATCATTGAGGATTGAAGTCACTAAATAATGACATGCATTTAAGTTTCAGACTTCATATCCTTCAAAAAATGCATGCTAACACAAATCATGATATTCTAACAACTTTCTAAGTTTATAAGGGCAATATTTAAAATCTGTCCCTATTTTTAGGTCTTTGTCTTCCAGTTATTTTAGGTTTTGTCCTGATTTCTTGCACTAAGAGGTTGAAAGGTATGTTGCCTGTACCAGTACTGGGGAGGGGGCTCCAACAATTATACCATTAACAACAGATGAGGAATACCTTCTCTCCATCCATGGGGATAACTAGGACACAGAAGATGATGACACCAGAAAAATCAGAGGTGGTGTGGACACTGGCTACTCAAGAAGGTTGGTTGAAAAATAGTAACATAAATTTAGATTTATAAAGTTGGAAAATGGCAGCGTCCACAAGGGTATGCATGAATATTCCCAGCATTTCTTGGAAATGGCATAGAGTAGGGATGCTGTCATGATCACACTGATACATAGGATGGTGGCACACTAAGCATCAGTGGCCACTGCCATTCATACACTAGTTAGTTCTTAGCAGGCTCAAGCAGGAGGGGGGAATATATTATTAAAAGCTTTCTAGTAATTGCACCACTTCAGAACATTCAAGAAGTACATACTTCAGTACACCACCAAGCAGTGTATTGTGCAAAATGGTTAAAAATATGATTACTTCTTATATGATGCCTTACAAGACTCACTGAATAGGAGTAATTAAGCATTCAGGCATGACTTTTACAGCAACAATATGATTCACTATTCTACAATTAAAAAAATAATTATTTAAAGATGGGAAGGGATATCAGATGAAAAATGACAGCAGACCATGTACCACACAGCACAGCACAGCCCGAAGATATCAATCCATGCATCATCTATACTCTACATATTTTTACAAGAAAGGATACACTGACCTGCATGTCATGCTCCATTGTTATGGACTAGAAACTGCCTATTTACCTGTGCAGCTATGTGCTATGCATAGGCCTGCAGCATAGGTTTCCCTTACTACTGTTGCAGTCTGGTAATCATTAGTCATGGAGGGACTGGCACTGTAAACTTTGGTGACAGCATAGGTCACTTCACCACCGGACTGGTGCATGATCATGTTGCGCAGAATGCAATACATTGCAAACATCCTGCATGCAGTAGTTGGGTCATACTGAAGACCACCGCCTGACTCATCCAGGTGCCTAAAATGACTCTTCAGGAGACTAAAAATCCTCTCATTGACAGTGCAGGTCTAGCACAGGGATTTGTTGTAGGTGCCTTCTACAGTTCCACTTGGATTTCTCACTAGTATTATGTGCCTTGGCTACAGTGGATATCCAGCATCACTTGAATGACATATGCCAAAAAAAGACAGACTGAAAAAAGTAAGGGAAACAAAATAAAGGAAAAGTGGTTAAGTACTCATTAATACATTTTACCATGAATAACTACTTGAAAATAATATAAAAAAGAAAAAATATATATTTTTCCACTTACAAACAAAATGACCACTGGGTCAATTACAATGGTCAATGACAATTACCATGCAGCAAGAGGCAGCATAGTGAGATAATATGCCAGATATGGGAACTGTGCATATTGCCATGATGTTGGGAAGATACATTGGTGATTCACCCCTTGAATCACACATTTCCTGGCAACTGATGGAATAATAGCCATTCCTATTGCAGTACCACTCACCCATAGAGCAGAAGGAGCCCGTATTGCTACATGACCACAATACATTGAAGCAAGTACTTGAGGGAAATGTGCCACCCAGTACAAGACAAACATATTCCTGGCTCAGACCTGAGGTGACATCAGGGAACAGATGTACTGCTCCACATGTGCCAAGAGTGCATACAGGAACTGCTGCACTATTCTCAAGACAGTATTTTGTGAGATACCCAATGTGTCCCTAGTCTATCTCTGGAAGGTCCCCATGGCAAATACAGTGGGGGCTATATATACCTTACTATTCACAGGGCTAGGAAGTCCACACATTCCTCCAGTAATACCAAAATGGGAATCGTACATACTCATTAAGACTCTTAATAATATCCCTGTCTTCCTTGAACCTATCAAGTATTTGTATTTCCTGGTTACTGAAGTTATAGTGAGTTATCTTCTGCCTATCTCTCCACCTTCTTGGTCAGTGTGTACAGCTGGGAGCAAGCAGTTATAGCTCGACCAAGACTAGCAGCTCAAACCAGGAAACAGCAGGGCTAGCAGCAAGCACCAGCATCTTCACAAATTGCAAAGTAAACAGATTGGTGAGACTCCCCTTTATATAATGCATCTGTGGAAGACATGGAAAAGCATAAAAAATTCACAATGATTCACAAATAAGCAATAGAATGCTTCATTTGCATACACTGGAGTTGCATCATTCCTCATTTAGATCTCATTATGTGTTAATTTGCACTGGCTTATTCATAGCCATCATGTGCTAGCATAAGTGGTCTTTAAGACTGACTTGCAGCTTAACTGTGCTCATTCACAGACAGTACAGATAGCGTTAATCTGCCCACATAATGACCAAGAATACCACCCTTAGACTTTTTCTAATCATTTTTTCAAACACAATTATTTGTATTAAAAATTAATGCATGCCTAAAACGTTTTTATTATTTTTTTTGTTAATATTTTTTCGTATAAAATAAGCTGAATAAAGAAATGAGAAATTTGAGGTATATATGAAGAGTTACATGTAGCTGGCCCAGTCGATGTCTACAGATCTTGTCAGTCCCTGCTACTGATTTGTTTTCTGTACATGCATTTCAGATTTGCAGTTGACTCATTTTTATATTAAGCAGAAGAGAGGAACTCTTTGATCCACAGGTATCACTGTGCCAATAAACAATGAATAAGCAAGCCCTTACTCGCATCCAGTTATGGTGACATTTTCAAACATGCAGAAGAAATAAGAACTGCTTTGCAAACAATCCAGATTTATCTGTTTTATCAGACAGCAAATTGCTGCTTTGAAAAGAGAACTGCATATCAATACTAATTGAATTAGTTAATTTATTGTCTGAATTCATCTTGTTGTTTTGAATATGGAATGGCAGTGGTATTCTTTCAATTCTATTTTGTTATACATCTTGTATAAGGATTTTTTTTTTCAGAATTATGGATGATATTTTTTCCATTTCCTTAATACAAAGCCTTGTCTGAGATGAAGCTGAAATGTATACTTTTGTTATAGTCTTACCTTCTCTTGGGGCTTTATGCTCAATTTGCTACAAAACATTTCTTGCTGACTACTCTGTTGGCATAATTGCCCACTGTGGGGCAATTATTATGGCAATGTTTTCTTTCATCTGGTAATATATAGCTATGGATGCACTTTAGTGATCATTGAGACAATTCAACGTTGTTTTATTATGTGTTTTATATACTTGCCTTCGTGTATTGTTTCTGGCATGGCAAGATATTATTTTTGAATAAAAAGCACAACAGGTTATTTCAGGTGATATCAAACTGTTCCCAGAAGTCTTACATTTATGTTTCATACAGAGGTGCTTAAATGCTATTTTTTCATATGATTATCATCTGTTCTCAGTGTATCTAAAATGCAATCTGTACATTATTTATATTTGACAATAGTTTTCATATTTGCAAATACTATATAACTGCATAAACTTTGGTGAGAACTGCTGGCATTACAATCTATGTGACTGATCTACCATGATTATATATTTTCTTATACTTGAAGTCTGATATGTATTTAACAATACACAATATTCCTTTAACTACTGATGAATACCATTCAATTTTTAAGTTTTTCAGTAGGCTTTCTGACAGCTATCCCTCAGGAAAGGGATTTCATTAAACTGCAAACACTTCTTTATTAAACCGTTCTTTTTTGTCTCACTGGTGAGTCATCTTACATAAACTTTAGACATTAGATTTCTACTGTTTGCCCTTGAGCATGCTCTTATTTTTTCTATAAAATATTTGACTATCTGTATCTTTACTAATTATTTATGTCATTCAGTACAATGTTTGTATAGCCTTCTAGTGTTTTATTTTTATATAGAAATTAAAACTAAAGACATATTTGCCTCTTAAAAGATGACATTTCTGCTTATCTTTCCAGAATGCTTATTAAAATAAAGCCCGTGATGTTTTCTAACTAGTCAGCTTATGGTGATGTTTATCTGCTGATTATTTTTGTAGGAATTTTATGTTGTGGACTAACCAACTAATCCAGACATACCTAACATCAAACTAGCAACTTCTACAACATTCCACTAGTCAATTTCTGACTTCAATCTCCTTGTTAGAATGTATGCAACTATGCTTTGAAGGGTCTTTCCTAAACTGATTCTGTGCAACAGTGGTATAGGACACAGTTCTTTTGGTAAACAAGTGATGATTGTTTATGTCTCAGTGGTCAAGCAGAACCAAAACCCAATGCCTTTCCTATTACTGTTTTCAATAGTCCTGAGTTTGCCTGCTTGTTCTCAGATTTAAATATTAACACTGCAGTCATTTCTCATCTTGCTAAAAAGTGTTACATTCACCTCGCACAACAGCCTTGATAGAAAATGATGGTCTCAAAATACCCAATAAATTGTTAATAGATGCAGAGATGGTCTCAAAATACCCAATAAATTGTTAATAGATGCAGAGATGGTCTCAAAATACCCCATAAATTGTTAATAGATGCAAATCAATACAGCTCTTATCTATCTGCATGATGCATTCTTCCACTAAACCCCTCCCAGGAATCTAGCATTAGAAATTTAAAAACCATAAACTTTTCAATGAGTTTGGATACCAGTAATTCAGCTTTGTCTTGTCAGTTGTATGTTGATCATCTACAACATGTACAAGTACTTAGACATCATCCCTTCCATAATGACAGCATTTGGCGAATAGTCAGAGCTTTGCATTACCTGAAAAAACTGCCCAAGTTCCTCTAAACAATAGATGTATGCATGTATAATATATATTTTTTTCTCCATGATTTTTCTGTTTGCATATCTGCATAATTATTTGACCATTTATATCAGACCTTACATGGATGAAATGATTCAGCTAAACTATGAATGCCTTATAAATAAAATCTAAAACTGAGGTAGTGCAAAAGAAAGATTGTACCTTTCAGTTTCAGGCATTTCAGTGTTAAGTAAAATAATGATTCTCTCTTCATCATCCATCACTTCAAATATATCCATGATAAACATTCTCAGTGGTTATAAACTTCATTATAGGCCACCTTTGTGTTTGGCTGAATGGAAAGAGGCCTGGAAACTGCCCAAATGATCATATGTTATGTCAGAAGGCCCTGCAATAGTAGCAAGGACTTTAACTTTTTAGAAACAGCCCAGGATAACATCAGACAGGATGAGCTGCATGTACCCAACTGTTTAGAACACCTTTTCATAGGACCTAGAAATTTAATCTCAGAATCAACAATTTGTAAACAGCTGTGCTTTACTAAAGGACATATTACATGATAACTGCCTATCTTTCTGTACTTACGCAGAGACATATAATAAGTTCCTCATATCAGGTTATCCTGGATACCACCAATTGCATCCATTACTCAAACCAGAGAGTTATGACATTTGGAATTACCCTGAGTTATATCAGTACGTCAGGTTTTACTAATCTTCAAAAGGGGCACAAAGCATTATCATACTGTTTCATGCTAAATCACCTCCACTCTGGAGATGACTGTATAATCTAAAACAGGGATTAAGAGCTCCCTCTACATCTCATAAGTTTGCAATGGGTATAAGTCTGTATGGCTACAAAGAATAGTAGTGTTTATCATTGTGTCAACTAAATTAATTATTTACTTGTATTTGTTACCTTCATAAACCCACTAGGCATAATTGCCTCTTCACAGTGTAAACAGGGAACACTCCGTGATTACATGACTCCCTTAGGTTCATGCAGTAGGAAAATAAGGACAGAGAGACTCAAACCAGAGACTACAGCATAAAGAATTTATAGCCTTAATCCTCTGCGCTAAATTGTCATCATTTTACAGATGGAACTATGCAGTGTACATCAGCACACGTTCAACCCAGGCACATTTGATACATACCATTTGTAAGGAGAAAAAAATCCAGCTCACTAAGAGATGTCTCAGACTGCTCTAAAACACAAGAAATATGGTACCAATGCATTCATTAAGTGCAAGACATTATGTGTCAACCCTTCTCTGATGACCTACATTTGATGTTGCATGGCTGTGCAGAGGATGAGCTTAAACATGCAGAAACTGAAATACTTTCAACTGCACAAATAGATGTTAAAAATATTGTATAGGAATAAATAGAAAAGTAAAACATTCCTAATAAGGTAGATTTTAAAACTCAAGGCCTGTTACGACCATACATTAGTTTATTGCACAATCTATCGTATAATATAAACAGTCTGATCCAGTCCCTTTTACCCTGTATCTCATGCTGCTCTGAAAGAGGGACTGTTGTCTGGTAGCAGTCATTCATCTGAAGTGAAGCAATTTTTGCTCCATTCAAATACTCCTGACCCTGCAATAATTCTTACCTGGGCTTTCTACAAAAACAATTCTTTTTCACAATGATCTAGAGATGAATGCAGTTGCTAACTCTGCACCTTTCTGTTGCAAGACCACTTTATTATATTATGTTGGTTATTTTGATACGTATTTTGTAACACATTTTATATTTGTATTTCAGACTGTAGTCCTTAAGTGGTTATTTTGTGTAAACACATTTATTTAATTTGACTAGCAAGTAAGAGTATAAATGTTTGGTGTGCTGGTTTGCTATAATGATCTGAATAATACATTGCTCTAGCATACCTGAGTTCATTATTTTATAGACACTGGTTTTGCAACTATTTTCAACAGTTTTATATTATTAGGCCAGATTCCATAAACTTTGCAGAATTCAGCAGATTGTGCTGTGTTCGGCACAAAATTTGTGGCAAAGCAAGTCATATCCAAATGTGCCCCTGTCTATAGAGAATATCTCACCTCAAGACAGACACAACAAATGACCAGTGACCTCAACACAATCACAATCAATCATGGTGAATTCAAATTCAAGAAAACTCCTCCATAAAGTAATATATGTGTGCATTATCAATGCAGATTTACAGAAGGTACACAAGCCCAACAGAGCATTCAGTAATATGTGGAAATTACTAGCTGATGGTAAATGTGCATCACCAGTATTTCCAAAATGTGACAAATATTTGCAGAAAATTATGGATATCAATGTAGTACATAGACAGACACATAAAAATACATCCCCTGTGTGAGGTAAAATGCAATCATGGCCACAGTGATATGACTAACAGTAGCTAACAATGCATGCAAAACACGTGGGAAAGACAAATAATGTACACCCAAGGAAACAGGGTGATAGAAAATCAGATGAGAGGCTCGCATGAAGAAGAGGGGCACACAAGAGGTATAATGGAAGAGGAAGGTCAAAGGAAGAGTCAGATGTTCATGGGCAAGTTTTTGGTAGGAATAAGCCCATCTTTTTTTCTGTTTTTTGTTTTTAGAGAATAGAACAAATGGAAAAGGCTTGGAGAGAGGAAGTGGGCAAAGAGCAGGTACAAGTATATAACAAATATCTCAAGACAGGATGGACGAAGGTTGGTAATGCACAAAAAGGATAGGTAAGGTACACAGATGGCACACATATAAATATATACAACACATGTGAAAGAAAAATGACAAACAGAAAAACAGGGTAGGGATGCATAACAGTCATGCTGCACCTCAAAAATACATATATACCAATGCACAAAGCAGAGCTGACATGTTGAAAGCACTGTGACAGTCATACCAGAATGAATATGTATGATGATAGATGTGTGTCATACAACAATAATTGGGGAGTTCTTTCATTGTAGTACACAGTGGATATCAAATGCCATACTTATACTGTCAACAGTGTAAGCATAATCCAGGCAACACCAAGGGTGATAAAATCCAAGTAAGTAAATGCAGAAGTCAACTAAAACCTCCAACCCTGTATACAAAAGGCAAGAAACTAAACACAGTGCAAAACAGCACTGCAGCAATGTGGCTGCATAATAAACCAATAAGTATATACAACAGCAACAAAGGAGAAATGGGATTTATATGTAAAAGAACATATTCCACATCAGAGGCAACACAGATGGGTGTCCAGGTATACAACACAGATGTGTATCATGCAACGACATTACATGAGACAACCAGAAAGAAGGCTTATCATACATACCCACACCAATGCCATGAATATGAAGTAAAGGGTGATACACACATGAATAATAAAAGTAAAAGAATGCAAGCCTTTGCATAGGTAGAAAGCATACAAATGTATTGGTAATGCTAAACAAACAAGTACAGCATGAACATAGACAGAATCTACACAATTGCCACCACCTTGTGTACATATGTCTTGCATGTGTATGATATCCAGCATAGTAGCACAAGGTCATATTGTACTAGTGCACCAACATTACAATGATGATGCATTACAGGAAGGTGAACATGCACGTATACATATGACATGTATATGTGAAACATAGAGGCCAAAGCTGTAAGAGGGGAGGGAGATGGTAACAAAGGCCCATATCAGTGATGAAATGTTATCAGGAGAAAGCAGGCACCTTATAAAGCAGGACAACCATAGCTAAGAAGAGACATTGCACATGCAAGTATCCACAACACAGGATACACTGCAAGTCATTGCAAAGCATATTTAAGCAAATGGCCAATGTCTGACATGTGTGCATAGTGCATTGGGGATGGCTACAAACGTGTTTATGTAAAATGATGCAAGCAATACAGTAATGTGCAATAGTTAAACATCAAATGGCATAGGTACGCAACAAAAGTAGGTTTGGATATCACATACCCATACATACTGCCATGCAAACATAATACCACAGGTGGTGCACTAACCATCAGTGATATAGATATTGCAGTACATGATAATGTTTATACTTGACTGACTACACTTTGTTAAGTGAGAGAAATAAAAATAATGTAGTATGTGAATTGATGTAATCTCATCCAAGTATAAATATGAACAACAAAAGCAGAAAATGTGTGTCCCACTTGTAATATAATAACTGTAACAGTCATATCTGTCACATACAGAGCCAGATTGTATCATTCAGAACAATATTATGCTACACTGCATGCAAACAAGTACAAACAAATACAGATTGAAGGAATAGCACCCCAACCCACATGGAGCAGTATGCAGTAATTACAGCATATAATGATCATACAAGTAATAATGGTAATGTTTGTGTCATTTGCTAATACGTGCCATATTGTGGAAAGATAAAGCCACATATAACTTGATATGAGCAGTGTTCATCCTGACATATGTCTGAAAAGCATATCTGTGCATACCTATGCCTGTGCCATACAAATTGGAATACCAAAAGAACCATGGTGGCAGCATTACCTAAGTGAATCACACAGACAATGCTTACACCAACAAGAGACCACCCTGATGGGGGTAAAGAGATTATATGGTATGCAAGTAACAACATGAAAATGTATTAAACAGGGCATGTGTAATGTGTGCCCAAGTTACATCACAAAGCAATGCATTCGTAGTGCCACTGTAATAGTCACCAAATCTGACACTTAAGGTTTATTTATACATTTTATAACAAAAGATACAAAGGTGCAATAATAACATGGGTAATGTAATGAATATACAACATTCTAAATGTCATATTATTAATTTATTGATGATATAAATAGAAGGCCATGACTGACTAAGTGTGCCCATCATACCTTTTCATTAAATTACTCATGTTATTTACAGGGAATATAGTACTCATGTTATCAGACACCAGGTCATTTACATGGCATACAGTACTCAGTTTATCAGCCACCAGGTAATCTAAACAGCATACAGTACTCAGTTTATCAGACAACAGGTAATGTACATGGCATGTATTAATGGGTTTATCAGACACCTTTCTGCTGCTGCTTGTAAATATCAGCCTTCCATATACATCCAAAACCGGTATGTGCACAACAAACAGATAAATATATCAGCAGTTTATAAGACATATTCCATTCTATTCCAGTATGTATACAACAAAGAAATAGGGTCAAATTCAAAAATTTGCTCCAGTATTGAAACTATCCCCCAGATTCTCTATGCCTTGCATGGCATGCAAGATTGGTGCAGGAGCTCTAGCAGGCAATATGTCTGCCGTGCGATCCAGGAACAGCCTGCAGGGGCGTGCACGAATGCTCCTGCACTAGTCCTGCATGGACTAAGCCCCATGTATGCAAATTACCTCTTTTGCAGGAGAAATCCATGCAAATGAGGTGATTTTGCGATCCAGGAAGCTTGCAACTGGCCGAGCAGGACTAGTGCAATCTGCAGAAATGTACTTGTTTAGTAACCGAGTACATTTCTGCAAGCTCCAAAACGTAGCTGTGATAGCTCCAAATAAAGGCCACATATCAGTTAGTAAGCATGCCAATGGCCAAGTATAGGGCCATTGCATTGCAAACAGGCAAAAAATAAAAAAATCAACTTTTATTTTTTTTTAGCTGATCTTGGCTGTTTAAGCGTAGGGCAGTGGCATGCAAACAGGATTGGAGGCAAAATAACAAAATAAACCTAAATTAAGCATTCTAACTAAAATCAGTATTCTGCCATGCAAGTTAATAGCAGGCAGAAGACAACATGGCCAGTGAGTAGTGGTTGCTAAGGGGGGAGGCTCAGTGTGAGACATGTAACTATGCATTAGCAGGAAATCCTATGCAAATGAGGGAAATGATAGTGAATCCCAGCTTTCCCCAGCATGCTAGTCAGGTCCCAACAGTGTAAGAGTAGGAATAGCTTGGTGCAAGCCTAGGAGTTAGCTGACATCATAGCGGGGGGGGGGGTGCCAGGCATACTATAAGTGGATTGGAGCCCTATGGATCAGGTTTGCTCCTATCTCTAAGCTAGGGGGTGTGTCTGAATCTGCCTAGCACTCTTTACATTGCCTTAGCGGGTGTGCGCACCATGTGCCAGGTTTTAAAGGAAGACAAAAGTTAAACCAGGAAATAGCAGCACTGTGCACATTTCAGCACTCTGTTTGTGTGATGTGCCCCCGAGCTTAAACAGGAAGGCAATGAGAAGGGAAAACAGCAGTAGGAAGGTAATCAAGGTGAACTAGCATAGCTGGCAAGTGAAATATATCAGAATCAGCCAATTACACAGGCAGCGGACCAGCCCAGCACAGAACACTACTATAAACTATGCAAACACCTTTCCCTTTGGTTTTTCCCACACTCTACACCACCGGTGTATACAACCAGGGAACTTTTAACAAACAAACCTACAAAATGAGAGGGGCTGCAGCAGGCAACATAGAACAACATGTGCAAGAGGCTGAGGGTGGTGAGGATGTGAATGCTGCCAATCAATCCACAGTGAGGAGATGGAGAAGAATGTACAGGGTAACCTACCAGGGGCTACATGAGCTGGAGATAGTGAAGCGCTATAGGTGGACAAGGACCTCCTACAGCAAATTGTTGAGCTGAGCCGGCCATGCCTGACACACCAAACTGACCAAGGGGAACCCATCCCAGTGGATATCAAGGTATGCGTAGGCCTAGGAATACTAACCACAGGTATCTCCCAAAACTCAACTGGGGATATCATGGGATCTCACAGGCATCAGCATCTAGAGTATTCCACCAGTTCCTGGATGCCATGTCAGCACATGCCAGTGAGCACGTATATTTCCTCAACACCTGTGAAGTGTTGGTCAGCAATATGCATCTCTTCCACCAAATAGCAGAATACCCTGAGGTAGTGGGTGCTATAGACTGCATGCACATACACATCAAAGCACCACCCGGTGATCAGGATAGGCCCTACATCAACTGCAGGGGCATCCCCTCCATCAACTGCCAGGTCATCTGTGATGCCCATGGCATTATAATGAATGTGTGTGGTGGCTGCCCTGGATGCTATCATGATTCCCACATTTGGCATCTGACACAGCTGTACCAGAGATTTGCCAATGGGGACATCCCCTATGGTCACCTAGTGGGGGATGCTGGTTACACACTTGAGCCGTGGCTGATGACACCCATCAGAAATGCACACACACCTGAACAAGAGCACCATAATGAGGCACACGCACAGACCAGACTTTTAACATGGCATGTGTTTGGGATGCTTAAGTCATGGTTCTGGTGTCTGGACACATCCGGTGGAGCCTTGCAGTACTGACCAGCTACATATACCCAAATTGTTATTGGTATGTGCCATGCTACACAATATGATCCTGCGGAAACAGCTGCAGCAGGAACAGCATGGGGCAGGGCCACACATCCCCCCACCAATGCTAAGGCCTGCACAGGCACAGAGTGACTCGGAGGCGGAACAACCTGAGCCTGCCCCAGTAGGCACATGGAGGCATGCCCAGTATACCGAGGCTGCGACATAGCACATACAATGACACAGTAGGGACCCTAGGAATGACACCTCTCTCTGACTCACACATACAGTAGAAGGGATGCCAAACATGACACTACCTGTGCTCAACCATGTATAGGGAATGTACTATGTGCATCCGACATAGGCAGCCCTCCAGCACCATCTGCAATTCTGGCACACCCACAAGGTAAGTCAATCAACCTACCAATTGCCAAATGGAGTAAAATGTGTCATTACCTGTATCTATGGTATGGATGTGAGCATGCAAGGGAATTGGGTGGCTGAATGTTATGGCAGCAGAAAGTAGACACCCATAGTGTTACCATGACATTTGTAACACACACGGGAGTCACCATAGTAGCCAGTACTACACAGGGTGACAAAACCCACTGCAGGAAATGTGCTGGGTGACATGTGTGTCCATATGACTCAAACATGCCAGTCAGGGCAGTTCACATACCCAACAGTCTCAGCCAGCAGGACAGGTGTAGACAAACCCAAACAGAGTCTGTGCTATGGCCTATGAATGATGGCTGTGGATAACCACCCCACCAGGCCTACACAGACAGATTACAGCAGGTCAGGCAGTGGGATGTTAGTTCTGAAGGGTAGGAAGTCAGACACTAATATGTAGGGCAACCAAAGCTAAGATCTGCAGTACACTGGTATGCCTCTAGTCAGCATAATAGGCAAGAATACAGAATGGAATGGAGTGCCTGTACAGTCATAGCAAATGTGTACAAGTGTCAGGTATGCCCAGACATCCTACGTAGTAATGTAATAACAGTCAGGTGTGTCCCCCCAATCCTGTGTAGAAATGTAGAAATAGACAGGTGTGCCCCCCCATCCTATGTAGAAATGTAGTAACAGTCAGGTATGCCCCCCCATCCTATGTAGTAATGTAATAACGGTCAGGTGTGCCCCCCAATCCTGCGTAGAAATGTAGAAATAGTCAGGTGTGTCCCCCCCATCCTATGTAGAAATGTAGTAACAGTCAGGTATGCCCCCCATCCTGTGTAGAAATGTAGAAATAGTCAGGTGTGCCCCCCATCCTATGCAGAAATGTAGTAGCAGTCAATGCCAAATGATCAATGGATAACCTGCAGAAACAGCATGCTACCTGTAGGTGTACAACACAAAGGTCAGCACTACAGTACAAACGGGTCTATATTAGAACAGCGATGTTTTAAAATGTCGAATGTTCTAATATCGACCCCTATTCAGCGAACACTGACAACATCGAACATGCAGAACAGCAAATTTTTTCCAAGGGAAAAAAATTGCTGTTCCGACACACATACACACAACACAAACACACCAAACAAACAGCAGTCCACACACATACACCTAAAATCCTACATCTAACCCTAAACTAAACTGTACACACACCACTAGCTATCCACTTACCTTAACCCAAACCCTAACACTAAGGTCTGTCACTATCGCACACTCACCTCACCTGCGCCCAAACCCTAACTCACCTACCCCGCCCTAACCCTCACATCCACACAATTGCACACTTACCTGACCCGCACCCAAACCCTAACTCACCTACCCCATGCCCTAACCCTCACGTCCACACAATTGCACACTTACCTGATCCCGACCTGTAACTTTCCACCACAGTGCTGAACATAGTGAAGCCAAAGAAATGGCCAACCAAATTCCTTCCCTAAGAAGAAATTCGGTGTTCTGCAGCTTTGCTATTTTCTGCATTCACTGAATAGGGGTCGATATTAGAACATTCAAAGTTGTGAAACATTGATGTTCTAATATAGACCCATACAAACTACCTGGACTCGATCCACACATTAACTACAGACGGGCATACTGGCATGCTTACACACATAGTGAAATGACGGCAATGTCAGTCAGCAACATACTGGAAGGTCATACTGGGTATGCTCACACACTTAAACACATGAAGGCCATGTCTACAAACACCAGTGGACCAGACATATAAGGCAGTTGCTGATATTAGCGCAGACACTTCTCAGTATGCACCACTCATGCCTTGCACACACAGTGGATAGGAATACAGACATATATGTAAGGACAACACACTATAATAACCCAAAGGTAGACATACATAAATGTGTGAAAGAGGTTGACTGTGACAAGGAGCCATCCAGGCCTGTCCCACCCAGCACACAGCCAAAGGGCCCCAATCACATGAGGGTCAAATGTCACTCACTGCAGATAATAGACACCGGTATCTGTCAGCATTACAGACTATGTGGTGCATGTGCTAGCTGCGTAACAAGACTGTACAAGGAAGTAGTCATCTAGCAGCTGTATACATGTACCTGTGAAATATGACCTTGTGTATGCCTGCATGTGGCGTGTCAGCCACTAGATGAATGGGTTATAGCCCATGCACATACACTGCCCTCCCCATAGCTCTACTATGACAAGCCTGCTGAGGTCATCCACTGTGAAATACACCTTTGGGAGAGCTGTAACCCAGTCATCTCTGTGGTGTAACCCGTAACTGCATACTGTTATACTGGGATAAACTATCTAGATAGTAGTTCAAATACTAGACATGGCAACTGTGTGTTGGTCTCTGTCTGTGTAGAGAGCAATGCTTTTTAGTGTAGTCACACTCCCTACAATTGAAATGCTCTACTTTGGTAAGGCTGCTGATGTCATCCACCTAGAAATACATCTCTGGGAAGGTTGCAGCCCAGTAATCTCCATAGCGCATGTTATAGCTGCATACTGCTGTAATATGATAAATTAGTTAGGTAGGATTTCTAATCCCAGACATTGCAAGTGTGTCCATTTGACTTTGTCTGTGTAGAGAGCAATGCTTTTTATGGTAGTCACACTACATACAATTCAAATGGTCTACTTTGGTAAGGCTGACAATGTCATCCACCTAGAAATACACCTCTGGGAAGAATGTAGCCCAATAATCTCCATAGTGCATGCCATAAATGCATAATTCTGTAGTGTGATATAGAACCCCTAGTAGGTTTCTATTCCTACCCATGGCAGTTCTGGAATTTATGCGTGTGTATTAATGTCTGTGTAGGGAGCAGTGCATGTTAGCTTAGCCACACTCACTACAATAAAAAATGCCGTACTTTGGCAATCCTGCTTATGTCATCCAATGTGAAATACACCTTTGGGAAAGAGTTCTCCAGTAATCCCCATGGTGCATCCTACAACAGCTTCATGCTGTAGTGTGATATAGACCTCTGTTAGGGGTTCTATACCCACACATGTCAGTTGTGGATGTTTTGTGTGTTTCAATGTCTGTGTAGAGAGCAATGCATTTTAGCCTAGCCACACTCACTAAAATTCAAATGCCCTACATTGGCAATCCTGCTTATGTCATCCAATGTGAAATACACCTTTGGGAAAGAGTTCTCCAGTAATCCCCATGGTGCATCCCACAACAGCTTCATGCTGTAGTGTGATATAGACCTCTGTTAGGGGTTCTATACCCACACATGTCGGCTGGGGATGTTTTGTATGTGTCTCAATGTCTGTGTAGGCAGCAATGCATTTTAGCCTAGCCACACTCACTACAATTTGAATGTCCTACTTTGGCAAGCCTGCTGATGTCATCCAATGTGATATACACCTTTGGGGAAAGAATACTCTACTAATCTCTTTGGCACATACTATAACTGCAGCTACTGCTGTAGTGTAATAAACTAGTTAGGCAAGAGATCTAATACCAGGCATGACAAATGAGTGTGTGTCTGTGTTTGTAACTTGTATCCTGTGTGGAGGTGGTTGTGAGTGTGTAACAACTGGGCCCAATGCGAATCTGATTTTACAAATTTCTTATATGGTGGCCCTAGTATATATCACAATGTCCACTGTACAGGGATAACAGATGTGAAATAGCCATGTCTGGGGTGCAACTCCATACCTATACATGTGACATCAAGGCCAGACAAACAAAGTTAGAACCCTAGTATTAGCCAGAGAACACTCTTAACCCATGTCTCATACACACACACTTGCCTAGACAACAGCCACTGTGTTGGTAGTACACTGCATATTGCCCACTGATAGTAACTATGGAGTGATTGCAGTGGCCTACAGATGGCATGGCACCCTGTCCATCGGTCCAATAGGCACATACATGCAGACAATGCACCTTCCCCATGTTCCCCCACTGGACACTTGCAACACCTGTGGCGCCATTGAATGTGACCCACAAAGGACATACCATGTGAAAACATGCCATGTATGGACAGATGCCACTGACACCAGGGATGCCGTTAGCATGCTATCAATGTAGGTGCAGGCTAAACCTGCTGTCCATTACCAGTTCCCACCACATGAGGCCAGGACTGGCACATCTGATGATAATCTGTGTACACAACATGGGCCAGACACCCCAGGTACAATTCCACATGTCACTGTACATGCATGTGGGAGTGTGCACATCACAAACACCGTCCATGTCATGGACTAAGGAACACATACATGGCAAGCAATGCACAGCATTGGCCACACACAATAGTCACCCAGGTGACTGGATGGTGAATACAATACCCACCTGTGTGGGCAAATCCAGAAACTACAGCACTGAGCCACAATGCAGACCATCGTCATGGAGCCTGATGCCAAGGTATACCCATCATCTAGCCTTGTACAGCTACTGAAACATGCTGTCTGATGTCAGACACCTTCCCATACCCTTTGCCAATATCACCTCTGTATGACCCCTGTGGTGCATGTGATACCTGCACAGTAATGTGTTATGACAATCTCACTATTGATGAGTTTTATTCCTGACCCTGCCAAGTGTGTCAATGTGTGTGCGTCTTTGTGAGAATGTGGCTGTGTTGACACAGGCACCTGTTGATGTGGACAGGCACATGTACTACACCTACCATATAGCTACCATATCCCTGTTGCAGATGTCACTCACCATCACATATACGTTCTGAGGACTCTATAACATGTAACCTATGTGGTGCAACCAATAACTGCATAGAAATGTGATAGCACTACATAGTCATCAGGGGTTTGATACTCTGCGCTGGTAGGTGTGTGACACAAACATGCTTAAGATTTACTCTCCCACCCCTCCCTAACTTGTCTTTGCCTTTGTCTGCCTCCCTCACTCCCTCTCTAGTGGATGTGGAGACCTAAACCTGCTTTGCGTAGGCAGCAGCAGGTGTATTTTAAGTGATGCTCATGATCAGCTGATGGCCTCTGGACAAATTGCACCCCTACCCTAGCTGATTGCATGTGGAACAGCTGTGGTAACATTCCCATAGCCAATTGCATGGAAACACACTCCAATATCTAGGAACATCATGTTGGTGTTGGGTCTTTTCATTCACTGTGAGCAGGAACTTGATCTGTTGTTTGGCAAACAGCATCTCAAATGGATTGGGGATTTACCTCTAACAACATACACTGTGGAAACAGGGCAACACACAGGAGGGGGATGTGCCTGACCTGACTACAGACTGTAAGTGCTGCTATACTGCATTTGGAGTAATGCTGGTTTAACAGGGTGTGTGTGGATATGGCTGTCCTACATGTTTTAATACCTGCCATGTCAATTCTATGTTTATGAGGAATCCCCATCTGTAGGGTCATCTGCAAAATAGGCAGTGTGTGATGTCTTTGGTTTCATGTGTTACCCACAGAGCATATATCTGTGAACTGCAGAAGGCAGTGTGAGGATTGCAGTCTATAGATGGGGAAAGCCGTGAAAGTTACTGACGTCATATACCTCATAGGACATATGTTGCAATGAACCCGGTTACAACAGTAAATGTATGAGGTTATCACAGCAACATGTCAATATTGGCCCTATGCATGTGCTTCCAGCCACAACTCTGTCAACCTTTGTACATATGTCATGCATTGAGGTGCATATGTGCTGTACACCAAAATTAGTGTCATCATATCTGATAACAAGCCAGTGAGATATCAGACTTATACACATGTTATGTACAGTAAGGGTTATATTTGATGACATAACCTGGACATTCTGTGATTGTTTGTACAGTACTGAGGTCTGTGTACTTATGGTGAATGTCAACAGTGTGTGTATTGTTAATATGTACTTTGGCCTGTGTACAGACTGTGGTAGAAGTAATTGTTCTTGGTCCTGTCCTATCTGATGTTACATGCTGCTCCACTGTATGTTACCATATTGGCTTACATGTTTGTAAGGCCATACACACACATGTCCCATACCACAGACAGGCATCAGACCACACTGTGTAGCAGCCCAGTATATGTAGGGTTAGTGTGTGGGTGGCACATATGAAGATGATGTTGAACAGATAGTCCATATACTGTAATATTATGCTAGCTTACCATATGTGGCTGTGGCTGTGTTCAGATAGGTTGTGGTTATGCACTTTCACACAAGTGTATCTTACTCTTTGTTGTGACATGCCTGTAGAGTCTGCTATATATGCAGGTACATGTGTATTCCCCCATAGGGGATATAAGCCAGTGTTGAGCCAGATTGCCTGTAGCCTGCACAGTGCTTTGTTACATGCCTAGCAGCTTAGTGTACTTACCCAGTGAGATGTCATGTCCAGATACTTGCCAGATGTACTGCTGCTAGACCTCCCTTAACAGTCATGTATGTCAGACAGAGCAGTGGGATGCTGTACAAATGTATGTCAATATCTAGTGGGTAGTATGTGGCCATGGCACCTCTGTACTAGCAGTTATTATGTGTCAGGACAGACAGGGGTGTGTGAATGCATAACCTATGGGGGCAAATGTATACCAGTAATTATGTGTTATACCCATCTACATGGCTGTTAACATCCATATTGTCAGGCTTGGTCCACATGTTTTACACTAAGGGGTTCTGTGTATACCTCTGGACTGGACAGAGTGTATCAGAATGTCCACATATATTGGCCAATACATTTGTTGTTGTCCACAGGAGCATTATGTGCTAGCAGCAGTACTGTACTATGATGTCCTTAGGATGTCTGTCAGTAGCCAATGGCACCCATGTGAAAAGCAGATGTGACTTCCCACACACTGTGAAGACGATCCCTATTACAGTAGCAATAGTCTACTAATATACTTGCTCTATATACCTGACATCCCCTTGCACTACAAAGTTGGAACTATAGGGGCTGAGGTGGGGCTATACTCCATGTTCAGGACATATAGTGAAAATATATGTACATATAATTATCCAGATATCTATTTAGATAATTACACGTATGCATATCAACATATATAGATGGGTATGTATATGTACATAGATATACATATAAGCACCCAGATATATACATATACAGAGCAATATATGTCTACACATATATAGATAGTGATACATACGCACATATACGTATGGATATCTATATATATATATATATATATATATATATATATTGACAGTAGTAGGTATATCAGAATGGATATGTATGCACATATAGTTATAGATATCTACATATATACCAACAGAACTAGGCATATCTGTACACATATGATGTGCATACATATATAGCTATATACACATATATCTATATATATATCTATATATATCTATATCTATATCTATATCTATATATATATATATATATATATATATATATATATATATATATATATATATATGTGTGTGTGTGTGTGTGTGTGTATACATATGTACATACAAAGAGATGTACACATGGCCATATATATGTAGCACTATACAGATGTGCATACAGACATATGTGTGAGCATACATGTGTATGTACATGTAGACATATATAGACCTATTATATGTATACAACCATATTCCTGTCATGAGTAAACGTCACAGTTATGAATACCCTCCCACATGTATCTCACCATATGTATCTGCTATGTGCACATTATGGTAACACAACATATGTGATGCAACAGTCATATTAATAACAAGGACTACACAATTTAGGAACTACAGGCAAATTTTCAATACTACTCAATATGTGTATTGACAGCTATATTGGTAAAACAACTGCAGTCTTCCCAGTGGTCATGGTGTAGTGGTTAAGTGCTGTGACTTCAGTGTAACGGGTCCTGGGTTCAAGACCTGCAAGGGCTGTTCAATTTGCTGCTGGGCAGGACAAGGGTTGTCAGATACAGAGTGGTTAAGGCAGTTTTGAGCAGCTTTAAGTGGGTTTGTGTGAAGCTAAGTGATGCTAAGCTATGGGTAAACATACGGGCACTTACACAGTGTAGGCAGCGCTTACCAGTGAGCAAATCAGCTTAGCTGTTATATTGCAGCAATGTTGATACTTGCTAAGCATAACGTAGCCCTGGTAACCAGGACACACAAACCCAGTTTGATAACCTGCAATAAGTGTATGTAATGCCATGTACAATACATGCACTTATGTGCTGTCATTACAGTAGCAAGGGGTGTGAGTGTCATGTGTGGAACACAGACATATATAAGTACTGTACAACACTGTTATCCATGTGAATGTGTTACATACAGGTGTAGTAGCCCATGGTACATGCTGTGACACTGGCATGTAGTGTATCATGGCAGTACTACTGTTGACAGTGATAACCCAGGCAAGAGCAGAGTTCTTAATGTAGTACTGACAACAGGCACACCTGTGACCATGGCTGGACACCGGGGCCTCCCTGTTGTATCCCTGGTGTGTGAGCTGTGTCACAGTATATACTCCTAACTGGTCTGTCAACGTACTCATGCTACTGCATAGCAACCTGCCAAGATGATGACTGTCAGTCCCTGTACAGATGTGCAGATTGCAGGTATCCAGCTGGGATATGTACAGACAACTTATGCTTGACTGATGCTCTACTACACGTATGGCATGTGGATGAGAGGCATATCCCTGTGGTACCAATGTTGGGGTATACTATGGGTTATGTCACAGCCAATGTGTGATGGTGGATATGGCAGAGTGTCATCATGGGTTTCAGGGAGTACAATATCCAGTGGGGGATGTGGGTGCTCTGTACACTGTTATTACACCAAGGTACACCAGGTATATGTCTCATATGCCACGTTATGGTTACCACTGTCACCATCAATCATACAGGTAACTGTTACCACAATCCAAGCCAGTTATGCATGTGATGTGTGCTGCCTACCTGTAACACACTGAAGACATGGTCATGTTAGTAAGCAGTGATAGGCCCTGGTATCTCAGATGTGTGTCTGGCTGTTATGTGTCTGTAAATGTGTATATGACAGCATGTCACATTACGTATCATCCAAATACACCCACTACATCCCCCATTATCATACTGTACATGTCAGGGGATGTTCTGCATGTACCATGTAACCTGGGACACACCTCAGCCTAAACGCTGTGCAGTGTGTGTAATGTAAGCCACACATGTCAGTATCACAACATAGCTAGGTAGGGGTCTAGTCCCAGTGTTGCCAAGTAACAGTGTGAGTGTATGTGGATGGGTCTACATCAGGTTGCAGGGTATACACACCTCAGCGGGCCACCTGTCCATGTGGCACAGGCAATAACCAGTTTAGTAACCTGTGAATTGTGTTCGACTGTACCCCAGATATGTCACAGCTATGGTGTCAGCACAGTGACATACCCCGTTGAGGAATATGACTGCAGGCCATCCTCGTGCTGACACATGTACACCTACAACACACATGGATAACACTACAGGGACTGCAATCAACCAGTGTTACTAACAGCTATAATGAATCTTTGCTGGATGGCTACACTACCTGCCAAATATGCCTCACACTCTATTCCCTACAATGTGTTACACTGCAGTACTGTGGTACGCTGTTGTACAGTCATCATGTGCATCAGAACCATATCAGCCTGTCCCTGCATTGATGGTATAGATGACAGGGATGTGGCACAGGTATCTTCATATGCACAGGGCATCCTTGTGCTGACACATGTACACCTACAACAAAAACGGATAACATTATACAGACCATATCCAACCAGTGTTACTAACAGCTATAAGGCATCATTGCTGGATGGCTACACTACCTGCCTAATATGCCTCACACTCTACTCCTTACAACATGTTACACTGCAGTACTGTGGTACACTGTTGTACAGTCACCATGTGCATCAGAACCAAATCAGCCTGTCCCTGCATCGATGGTATGGATGACAGGGATGAGGCACAGGTATCATCATATGCACAGGGATTGGCATTTCTTTGCCAGAAGCCGAGGGTGGGCCATACATTTGACACCATGTGTGTGGGTGAGGGGTGTACTGTGGGGAGCTGGGTGAGGTGATGTGGCGTGTGTAGGTATGTGGTTGCCCTAGGTGTGTTTGCATAATGTGTGGGTATGCATTCACACAGTTCTGCCATGTGGCTGCCCTACACAGGTGTTTATGGACAGCTGCAGACCATACCTGGCAGGGTGTGCAGTTTACTGCCTCTGGTCATGGACATGTGGACTGTGCCTGCCAGGGGTTCAACGGGCATGTCCAGGTACAGGCCTCAATGTGCTACTCTCACCTGCTGATGACATTTGTCCGCTGGTACTAGGTCCATCCTGGGACTGGCCAGGACCACATACACGTGGCCTGCTGTGGTGTGCTGTGTCACTAGATGATGCCCCTTCCCCTGGATACCACTGCACCCATGTACACTGTATTGCTGTGCACCTGTTCTTCACCCTGCCATGTACTGTGCATCACAACTTGCAGGTGTATAACCCATTGTGGAATGTGTAGTACTGTGTCAGTTATGTCAGCTTTACTTCTCATAGCCCCTATGTTTTTCAGCAACGCATACCTGGGATGATATGTGGACAGTTGTCATTGGTGAATGCCTGATGCCTGATTTACAGCTGTCAACATCAACAGACCATGTATGACCACTGCAATGCTCTTACACTGACAACCATCAGTGCATACCATGGCTATGGGGGTTGTACACACCTTTACTGATTTTACACACACATCCTTTATTTGCCATGGGGCCACATCACTGCATTTCTTAGCAGGACATGAGCCCAACATGTGACATATGTCCTGTACTTTCACATGAAGTGTCTACAGATTGTGCTAGGTGTGCAGCTGCTGACCGCAATGCATACACACCATGTGGACATATGTGTGCACACCCTTATTATGACGGTTTATTTCACCTCTTGTTGTGTGTACTACAGCAGTCACTGCTCGTGGTGGGGTATACCAGCATGAGCCATCTGCATTTGCCAGTGTATGTTCAGTCTGCCCTACACATGTCCCCTATACTGCATGATTGCAAGGTCTACTCATGTGCACATCCCATGTAGTTCACACACTGCCATCACCATTGCTGTGTGGATAGAGTTATGGCTGCCACAGGTCCTGAACCTGACTATGTGCAGATAGAGCCATTCCTACCATCCTTAGGATCCCTGC
Source organism: Protopterus annectens (assembly GCF_019279795.1). NCBI lineage: Eukaryota > Metazoa > Chordata > Ceratodontiformes > Protopteridae > Protopterus > Protopterus annectens. The sequence goes on from NC_056725.1 coordinate 1,078,395,718, forward strand.
TGCAGTGCACTGGTGTGTCATGCTGAGACCTCCCACCTCCTTCAGCTTTTTATGCAGATGCATAACAAGTAAGCCCTACACATGTGTATCACTTTGCAGTGTCCCATACACTGAACACCACATGTTTCAGCCTAGACCCAGCTGATAATGTGGACTACCATAATGCCTTATGCCATAGTGTATCTCTGCAGCAGTTGCCACTGTCCTACAGGTATATACACTGGTGTTGCACTGGATATGGGTGTTGTTCCAAACATGTCACTACTGTAGACCATGTCTACTACCAGTATATTACTCCCTGTGGACACATTCTGCAATGACATGATGTTAGTTATCATGCAGGTGTCTAACATACCCTTCCAATACTCCATCATGGTCACCCCTGTGAGACCGTGCATTTGACAGTGTTAGAGAAAAATGTATCTCTCATGATTATTCTTCACAAAATTCATATTAACTTACAATTTCTTCACAAACATGTTTGATGAATTATTTAATATTTGTTCATGTTAAAAATGATATGTAGTATAGATGCACAGTTATGCAAATCACAATTACTTATTGTAGTTCTGAGTGTTTCACAACTGCATTCTAATATCAAGGTGCAAGTGTATTAACAGATGACTGAATGTAAAAGTGCTGAAGAAGTGAAGGGATGTTACAGAGATTGGTTTCTGAATCAAGAAGAACACACTGTATGTAATCTCTGACCTTCCCAGGGTGGGATGGATAGTTACAAGGAATGTTGGGGAGTTAGAATGTACTGGTACTAAAATGTACAAGGCCAGAAAACAAGTCTGCTTAACAAGCCAGGTGGTCTGTACTTTTCTAAAATATTATTGGTACTAAAAAGCATGATTGTTCATGTGCAGCATTAAGTGAGAAGCACAAGGGTATGCAGAAATGCTATTTGACCAAGTCAGTATTCTGCATGCATGTTACTGATAAGAAATTAAACGAAGAGTGTGTATTTTTGCTGCTTGGTGAGACTGATTTTAAATTGTGTAGATAGTCTCCCAGCACTGACATATGTGGATTTAAATAAAAAGAAAATGTTTTGCACATCTTGAAGACTTATTCTTTATAGGTTCACAGATAGGTACTAGGCTATAGGCCCAAGGGCCTACGTAAGCCTAGCCAACAAGGTTTCCTGTTGTACGCCACCCAAGAAAGTTATTTTCCTGTGCCACTGTCGAGCAGAGACACAGAAGTGATCCCCAGAGTGTATTTCCTATTTCCCATCCATTCATCAAAATTTTTCTTGAAGAGTGCTAATGAAGAACTTTGCTTGACATAGATGGGTAGCCTGTTCCAGAGTATGGGAAGTCTCTGGGACAGGAATCTATCCATAGGTTCATAGGTTCATAGGTTGGTACTAGGCTATCAGCCCTAGGGCCTACACAAGCCTAGCCATAATAATTCCCTGGCTATTTCTTCACACACTGTTTACTTCCCTGGTCCCCTGTCTAGCAGGATGACAGATGTGATCCCTGGCGTGAATTTCCTTTCTCCCATCCAATCATCAAGGTTCCTTTTGAAGAGAGCCAAAGAGGCACTCTGCTTGACATGTATGGGCAGTCTATTCCAGAGTCTGGGGAGTCTCTGGGTCAGGAACCTATCCCTGCAGCATGTTTTGTTTATTGTGATGACAAGATTTTGATCCCTGGAGCATGTGGCTCTGAGGGATTGCCAACAGCTCTGTGTTTGACATGGCCTTGTATGTTAAACAGAGATTACCTCAGAGTAGATGGTATGCAACCGAGTATAGCTGGAGTTATTTAAGGTGGTCAGCATTGGGCATCTGCTTTAGGCCTGTGATTCTTTTAGTGAGGTATCTCTGCAGCCTTTCCAGTTGTTGCAGATGTCTTGAGAGGTACATACCAAATGGGGCATTGTATTCTATAATGGGTCTAATGAGGGATGAGTACAGTGGGACGATGACCTCCTTTTTTCTGGATGAAAAGCCTTCAGTGATGAGGTGTGCCACATAGAAGGATTTCCTGACTGTTGTGGTGATGTGGTTATTGAAGGTGAGACCACTGTCCACCTGTGTCCCTAAGTCTCTTATCACACTTTCAGTGTTTAGTGTACTGCCACCTATGTGATGATTCACGGGTAAATGTATTTTCCCAAAGGGGATAACTATACATTTCTTGGCATTGAGCTTGAGCTCATGGCTTTGGTACCAAGCATCTATTTCTGTAAGGCCCTTTTTTAGAGAATCCACATAATTTGGGGATTCAATAATGGCTCCCAGTTTGCAGTCATCTGCGAACTTCGTTAGCCAGAGTCCCTTAGTGTTGGCCTGTACTTCAGAGAAGTAGATGCCAAACAAGAGAGGTCCCAGGACTGAACCCTGAGGTACTCCACTTGTCACTTGCCTGGAGCTGGATTTGGAGTCAGCTACTTTTGCAGTGTGGGTTCTGTCAGTAAGCCAGTTGGCAACCCATCGAGTGATGTAGGGATTAATGCCCAGCTTAGTAAGTTTATCTATGATTCCAGAGTGGCGGATGGTATCAAAGGACTTGGAAAGGTCCAGATAGGCTGTGTGGACTGCCTTATCCTCGTCCATGGCTCTGGAGATTGATTTGAAGAAGTCAATAAGGTTCAGGAGACAAGATCAACCCTTCATGAACCCAAACTGGGTGGGGTCCAGTGTTTTAAGATTGCCATTGTCTTTGTTTATAAGTTCCATGATAATACGTTCCATGACCTTGCAGATCAGGCTCATCAGACTGATGGGGCAGTAGTTCCCGGGATCCAAGGTAGATGCCCCCTTGTGGAGTGGGATAACTGTAGCTGTGCGCCTCTCAGTTGGCATGAAGCCTGAGGTGAGGGTATGATTAAACATGACACGTAGGTGAGGTGCCAGTTCATTTTGTAGTTCATGTAGTACACAGCCCGGGATGTCATCTAGTCCCATGGATGTTGTATTCTTAGCTTTGGAGAGTGCATTTTTTACCTGTGTGGCCATTATTACCGGAATCTGTCAATCTTCCAGTATTGAGATGGGCCATTTAGGGGGTGAAAGGGGGGTGAAGTTGGCACTGAATCAATCTGCCATGATATTGGCAATATCCTTGGGATCAGTATATTTAATACCATTCTGTTGTAGCTCAGAGCAGATCTGATCATTGCCATTTTGATTCTTGACATAGTTATAGAATGCCTTGTGGTTGTCTTTGGAATCTTTGGCAATTTTATTTTCGTAACTAGCTTTGGAGGATTTTATGAGGGATCTCAGCTTCTTACTGAGGCTGGTAAGGGAGTTTTTTTGCATCCTGGCATTTTCCACTTTTCTGCAACAGTTTTTTTTCCTTTTGTTGCAAAGTTTGTTTATGGCAGAGGACCACAATATTGGATTCCTTTTTTTGGAGGAGAGCATCTTGGTTCTATTTGGGATGGCACGATTCATGCATGAGTGGATGTGCTTGTACACTGCCTTAGTGTAGGACTCATCCCTCCAGCATGTCCTGTTTATTGTGGTGACAAGATTTAGGTCCCTAGAGCATGTAGTTCGGAGGGATTGGGATTTCTTTAGGTGTAGCATGTCCAACAGCTCTGGGTTTCACATAGCTTTATATGTTAGGCAGAGATCACTTCAGAGTAGGCGATATGCTACAGAGTAAAGCTGGAGTTTTTTGAGGCGGTCATTGTAGGGCATTTGTTTGAGGCCAGTAATCCTCTTTGTGAGGTACTTCTGTGGCCTTTCCAGCTGCTGCAGATGTCTTGTGAGGTACATTCCAAAAGGGGCATTGTACTCTATAATGGGTCTAATGAGTGTCAAGTAAAGGGGAACAATGACCTCTTTTTTCCTGGATGAGAACCCTTTTATGATGAGGCGTGTCATGTAGAAGGACTTCCTGACTACTGTGGCGATGTGACTATCAAAGTAGAGACTACTGTCCACCTAGGTCCCAAGGTCTCTTATCACACATTTGCTGTTAAGTAGATTGCTGCCTATGTGGTAGTTCATGGGTAAAGAGTTTTTACCAAAGGGGATGACACTGCACTTTTTGGCATTGAGCTTGAGGCCATGGCTCTGACACTAGGCATCTATCTCAGTGAGGCCCTTCTGTAGGATGTCCACATTATTTGGGGACTTGATTATGGCTCCTAGTTTGCAGTCATCTGCAAACTATGTTAGCCATAGGCCTTCTGTGTTAGCCTGTACTTCAGAGAAGTAGATACCAAACAGGAGAGGTCCCAGGATGGAACCCTGTGGTACTCCACTTGTCACTGCTTTGAGGTCAGATTTGGAGTCTGCAACTTTTACAGTGTGGGTTCTGTCAGTGATGCAGTTGGCAACCCCTCTTGTGATGTAGGGATTTATAACTAGTTTAGTGAGTTTAGCTATAATTCCAGAATGGGGGATTGTGTCGAAAGCCTTGGCAAGGTCAAGATAGGCTGTGTGAACCAACTTACCCTCATCTACAGCTTTGGTGACTGCCTCAAAGAAGTTGATCAGGTTCAGGAGGCATGATCTGCCTTTCACAAACCCGAACTGGGTGGGATCCAAAGTTTGGAGGTTAGCAATATCTTTGTTTATGAGTTCCATGATGATATGTTCCATGGCCTTGTAGACCAGGCTCATCAAGCTAATAGGTCAATAGCTCCCGGAATCAGTGGTGGCTCCCCCTTTGTGGAGTGGGATAATTGTTGTTGTGTGCCATTCAGTTGGCACAATGCCTGATGCGAGGCTATTATTAAACATGATGCTTAAGTGGGGAGTCAGTTTGTTCTGAAGTTCATGTAAAACGCAGCCTGGGATATTGTCCGATCCCATAGATGCTATGTTTTTGGCTTTAGAGAGTGCAGCTTTTACCTGTGTAGTTGTGATTACAGGGACTTTGCATTCTTCCTGTATAGCTATGGGCCCTTTAGGGGGTGAGGGGGTAAAGTTAGCACTGAACCTGTCTGCCAGGATGTTGGCAATATCAGTTGGTTCTGTATTTTTTGTGCCGTTGTGCTGTAACTCAGAGCAGATCTGGATGTTACCATTGAGATCTTTGACATAACTATAGAATGCTTTGTGGTTGTCCTTAAATTAGTGGCAATTTTGTTTTTGTGGCTAGCTTTGGAGGATCTTATAAGGGATCTCAGCTTTTTATTGAGGCTGACCAGGGAGCTTCTCCACTCATGGGAATTTTACTCTCTTTTTCAATTTCTTCCTTCTGTTGTACAGTTTGTTTATGGCAGGGGGCCACCAGATTGGTTTCTTTTTTTGGAGGATAGCATCTTGGTTCTGTTTGGGATAGCACAATCCATACACTCGTGTAAGTGCTTATAGAGTGCATTTGTGTAGGATTCAGCAGTTGTAACTGTATTGTCCATCTGCATGGGTGTCATGAAGTTCACCACTTCTGTCTTAAAAAGCATGAAGTTGGCTTTGGAGAAATTTTTGCCCATGGTTTCCTTAATGGGGGGTGGAGGTGGGATGTGGATATCAAGGGTGATTAGCTTATGGTCAGATCGGAACAACGAGGAGTTGACTTCAGGTGTGGAACACCGGTCACTCATGTTGGTAATGACTAGGTCTAGGATATTGTTGCCCCTGGTGGGGGAGTGGATAAGTGGATCCAGGGCATTGGAGTTTATGAATTCCAGAAAGCGTTGAGCTAAGGAGTTGGTACATGAGTAGTTTTCCCAGTTAATGGTAGGGTAGTTGAAGTCACCCATGATTAGGGTGTTTGGTTGAACCCTAATATTTTCCAGTACATCAAGAAAAGAGGATTGGGAATCCTGGGGCATGGTGGGGGATCTGTAGCAAGCTAGAATTTGGATTGCAGTTTTGCTCAGAGTTAGTTTCACTTGGATAACCTCGGCTGCATTATGCTGAGCAACTAGCCTGGAGGTGTGGATATCCTTAATGAATATGGACACAACTCCGCCTTTGGTGCTTCGGTCCAGGTTACATGGCCGAAAAGTGTGGTATGAGTTATAGCCTGGTAGTGCAGGGGTGCTCTCTGGAGCCTTGAACCAGGTCTCAGTCACTGCACAGATATCAATGTTCTCCATTTTAAGGAATGTCTCGAGTGAGTGCATTTTGAGATTTAGACTTCTAGCATTGAGTAGCATTACCCTCAGTTTTTGCTTGCCTGTTTCTGTTATGGTGGTGAATTTGTTATTTGAACCTTGCCTAAAAAAGGCACTATAGGGGCAGCAAGAGCCTTAGCCAATATCCAGAATCTCAGGGGCGACAGGTGCAGGCCATCTGTGGCAAAGCATCGTGGTCTGTCGACCATGTCATCCCAAGCAGACCGATACTGGATCCCCTTAGAATGACACCAGAAGCTTAGCCAATTGTTGAAGTCAATCATTTTGTCCTTGTACTGCGGTATCATTCTGGGTGATGGCAGAATGCTACTCAGGACTAGGGTCAAACCTGCCTGGGCTACAAGATCGGAGAGCTCTTCCATGTCTCTCTTAATGTAGTCCAGGGAGATACGTCTCAGGTCATTCACACCAACATGGACAATGACAGAGTCATATTTGTACTTGTTGTGGAATGGCCTGAGTGCGTGGGTTATGTGACGGATCCTGGCACCCGACAGGCAGCTGACAGTAACCTTCTCATTGTTTAGCCTGGTGAGTGGGACATCAGTGTGCCTGACTATAGAATCACCTACGACTAGTGTGTTGGGTACGTTGTTTTGTCTTATTGGCTGTGGTTGAGTGGCACAATGAGTCTGTGGGCTATGTGTCATTTGGGTTGTGTTGGGGATGGAGGTCGCTTGCGTTTCTGCTTTGGATGTCTCTGTTGCTTAGACAGATTATTACTGAGAGCCTCTGCAAATGTTTTTGTGTTACTATGTGTGGATTTTTGTGGTGTAGATTTAGTGAGACTATGTGATGAGTGTGGTGTGGTGCAAATGTTTACCTTCTCCTCATGACTGTCAAGTTCAGTCTTGGTTGAAGAGAGCTTTACCTCCAGTTTGGCTAGATAAGTGCATCTCTCAGAGGTTGTAGTGTTGGGTGGTAGGAGAGGGTTGTCTGTATACATGAGGCAATTTCTACATTGCCTCAAGATGCCCAGATTCATCAGATAGACAGAAGAGAACACTGGGAGCTGACCCTTGGACATGCCTGAATAAAAAAAAATATTTTCCTCTAGATAAGTGAGGAAAGTGAGTACAAGAGCTGTTTTTCTCTAAGCAAGTGAGAAAAGTAAGTAGAAAAACTGTTTTCCTCTAGGTAATGAGGATGGTTGAGTGCTATAGTAATTAGTAGCTTATTTAGTGCTTACAAGTTCTGAACAAGTGCTGAGCAGTTGACTAAAGACTAAAGGTAATTCATGTTATTTATGTGTATTTTAAACTGCACTTTAACATTTTGGTGCCTTGCTGACAATCTGAACTTTGATCATGCTGCAGAACACTGTGGAATAAATTATCAAAATGTTCTTCTGTGAATTCCGTAATGTTTTGTATATAATGGTCAGAGCTTGGACACAACTTTTCACGGTGTACAAACATATAAGCTAAACATGGTAAAATAGTTTTAGAAAAAAAAAAAATGTTTTTCTTTCTTTCCTATTTTATTTAAAAAAAATTGCATTTCAAAGTAATAGTGGGAATGTATTTATTGTGTTGTTAAATGACTGACTGCTTTTAAGTATATACTGTGTGTTGCCTTGTTAAAGGACTGACAGCTTTTAAGTATATCATGTGCCCTGTTTTGTTCAATGACTGACCTTGCCTTTAAGTACTGTTTTGTTGAATGCCTGACTTTGCTTTTTAAGTACATGAGGTTTCTGTTTGTTGAATGATCGAGTTACTTGTTCGGTATGTGGTATCTGCTGCCTTCTAGAATGACAGAAATTTGTTTATTTATGTTGTCACCTGACAGTAAGATGTTGTCCTGTTCGATTCTCAGCTAGAGCGTCTTCTGTGTGGACACATGCCTGAATGGGCGTACCTTTGTTGAAGGTTGTGCGTCAGGGCTGGCAACTCGGCACATAAAAATCTACTGCCAATCATTAGCGGACCGGAGTTCCACTGTGGTGACCCCTAACAGGGAAAAGCCGAAAGACACTACACAACTTTGTATATAAAAGTAATAGTGGGCGGTTCCCACTAGACAACAAAAAGTTTATTAATATATAAAATAAACACAAGGAGGTGCCTTGTGTTGAGGGCGGTACCCTCGCGGTTATAGCAGGCAGATCCCACAGCAACTAAGGACACATTATTATTGTATATGTCCATCTATATTCAAAAAAAGAAAAAAGAGAGACAATTTAACACAAGGAGGCACCTTGTGTAGAGGGTGGTCCCCTCAGAGAAAAAGGTAAGAGGTATGACTGTTTTGTTTTCTGCTGCTTTAATGTACGACTGATATCTGTGTTGTTGTGTGATGTTATGACTGCAGAGAGAGAGAGAGACAGAGAAAGAAAAAAGTTAAAAGTAGAATTACTTCAAATGTATGTGCCTACAGCATGTTGAAATGTAAGTGTGTCTGTTGTTAAATCAAATCCAGGTGTGACTGTATGAAAGTACCCTCAGAGGGTCCAAAAGAGTGGTTAGTTCTGGACACAATTATCCCAATTGCAATGCTGGAGCTATAACTTTTGAGCTCATGATGCAATGAAAGCAAGGGGGTCCTGTGAGAAAAGGCTGATCAAAACCTCTCCTTTGTCACTGCATGATAACAGAATTCCTACTACCCTTACCTCTCAGAATGGTGTGTGGATTGATATAGTTATATTTCTTTCCTCTAAATTGCCAGGATCCAGGATCTGTAAGATAAGTTTACAAAAAAAAAAGGAAAAAAGAAACAAAGATAATCAAGCAAGACTGAATCCCTGAAAAGTGAACACCTGCATATTTTATTTATCATAGTTAAAATAAAGGAAGTTGTAAGTATTTGCATGACTGATTTTAACTTACTAAAAATTGTTCTGGTGGAGTATTTCCATTAAATGAATGAAACTTATGATAGGAATAACTTCATGAACTTGAAAGGTATTAAGTAAGTGAGTAACAGATGTCAGTATTTTACTTTTGGTATACCGAAGCTCTTGAAAGGGAAAAAGAGTCAGCATTAAGGTGATACAAGATGCTAATAAACAACTGTTGCAACAGGAAAAAGATGTTAAGAAAGCAGTACAGACCAGTAAAAAGGGATCCCTTTATCCTGCTTTGGCAGCTTTGGGAAAAAAAATAAGGATGGCCAAAATGCAGAGACATCTCAAGAGGATGATAATCCTCCAGTAGCTACTGCACCCTACCCCCATATGTACCGGTACGGGTGGCCCCTGTACAAGATTCTGCTGTTTCTCAGACCTCTACATTTTTGAACACATGTTCAGCATGGTAATCTTACATCTCAACTTAGTTTTTTTTGTTCAACTCTCATCTTTAGAACAGGCATCTGCAGGTAATAAGGTTTTTCTGTCTTCTTCTGCCTATCATTCTCAACAAGCTTCTTCCTTTCCAATAGGATCACTGGTCTTTGACATTCCTGTGGGTCATCACAAGCACTCATATGATAGGGTAGGACAAGAGGCTATTGCCTCTGCAGGAGATTTTTGGCACTTTAGAAAAAAGTGGGGCTAATTCTGATTTGCATACTATGTCTAAATGTTTTCTAACTGAAAAAAAAACATCCATGACGGTTTAAGGTGAAATTTAAAAAACATTACACGTCTACTTTGACAGGTTTAAACCAGATGCTTCGGGAAGTTGCTTCAAATGAAATAAGAACATAGTTACTTGAAAAGGCTAAAATAACTAATTTCACTCCCGCATAAAATGCACTAATAAATAAAAGGAAAGTATTGTTAATTACAAAAGTGTGTCAGGCATGTAGGCAAAATAAATTTAATGCCCCTGCAGATTATTTGAGTCATCTTAAAGCAGTGTTTGCTAAACATTCAAAAATATCAGACCCAAATGAACAAACTAAACCAGCTATTGCAGCTGCCTTTGTGCAGGGTTTGCAAACCCTGCACAAAATCAAATGAAGCAAGTGCTTATAGACTGGCAGGAAAAAGACTTAAAGTCCTTATTAAGTGCTGCAAATCACCATACTGACTATGGCAGGGTAATAAAACAAAAATAAATCTTGACCCTTTGCTGCCATTGGATCAGAAAGGACCCTATGTTAAAGTAGAAGTACATGCAAAGCCAATTCTATTCTTGGTGAAACTGAAAACACAATGTCTGTATTAAAGGTTACTTCAGACAGTTAAATACCAGTATAGGAACAAAGTAAAGGCAGTTGGTGTAACAAATACTACTGTTACATAGCCTGTTTTAAAACCTATACCCGTTTATTTAGGTCTGATTGACAAGAAAAGCATTATTTTCTTTGAGTACAACTGCGCCAGTGAATCTTCTGTGTGAGCTGGGTGGTACCGTTTGCTGTACACCAAAGGGGGTGTCTCTAGATGTTCCAGCAGAATCAGTGGGGGAAGTGTTAAAATTCTTAGCAAAAGCTGAGAGGAGCCTTTTTGAAGGTATACAGACAACTGAAAACTGCTGCAGCAGGTAACTGCTAACTTATGGGTTAAACATGTTAATGAAGTAGGTATATTAAAATCTGCAAAACCTGTAAAAATAAAATTGAATCTATCAAAACCCCTCCCTAAAATTCCATGGTATCCACTGAAATCAGGAGCATAACAGGAAATCAAACATGTAATGCAGTTTTTGATACAACAAGAAATAAATAGTGCCAGCTAAAAGTCTTTGTAATACTCCTATTCTCCCTGTAAAAATAAAAATATATAATAAAATAATTATAGGTATCTGCCAGATATGTGGACTGTAAACAATGCAGTATTAACAACTTTTTCTGTGGTTCCAAAACCAGCAAAAATACTTAGTTGATAATCATCTACATTAAAATATTTTTCTGTAACAGCGTTCAGCGTTCTTTTCTCTACCTATCCATTCTGAAAGTCAGTTTTTGTTTACTTTGACTTATAAGGGACAGTAGTATACATGGACATGGTTGTCATAAGGATGCACTGTATCTCTTTCATTATTTTCTCAAATTTAGAAAAATATTTATATATATTTAAAGGATGTGACATTTCCATGTGGGTCTGTGTTAGTGCAATATATAAATGATTTACTAATAGCATCTGATTCTTTTCAGCAGTGTTTTCAGAATACCCTGCATCTTTTAACTATCCTTGCAGAAAAAGGACACAAAGTGTCAACAGAAAAAATTACAGCTATGCTTACCTCAGGTACGTTATCTTGGTCATTTAATATCTCAGAGTAGTATCTTACAGTAGCTATCCTTCACAATGAATTATCTTTATTACTTAAAATGAAACTCAGCCCTTCTTGACTGCACATCTAAATATAAATGTGCACTTGTTCTTTTCCTGATCTATCTGTTTCTCTAATACACTGTTATGTTCTAAATCCTGCATCTTTGTTATATATTGATGAGAATGGTAAAGAGCATGAGTGTGCGTGTGTGTGTGTGTGTGTGTGTGTGTGTGTGTGTGTGTGTGTGTGTGTGTGTGTGTGTGTGTCTGACTAATTATCTACATTCTTCTAGAAAGGACTTGACATTCCTACCCACAACACCAGATCAATCTGAAGACGTACCTGCTCAAAATGAATTAAAAAAAAGTGTTTTTTGCGGTTAAAAATGTTCATTTAATGCCTACTAAAAGGGCATAGTTAATTTGGCAGATTATGCCACCAAGTAGATTATAAAGTAATAATTCTTATGCGATACTATTGTAAAACTCTAATAATAATAATGACATATCTGATTTTAATAGTGTTGGTTTTCAAGCTGAGGCATCACTGGGAGAAGTTCAAAAGTGGCTCAAAGATGGATATATTAAATCCTCTAATGGAGTATGACAACATCCAAATGGCCAACTGGTGATGCCTGCCTCCTTGCCACCTTACCTGGTAAGGGCATATCTATTACTAGCCCATGCAGGTAAGGCAGCTTTATTTAATCAAACTACCCGAAGTTGGTATACCACTCATGTCTCCTTTTTGATACTTCAGTATGTTAATACCTGTGCAATTGTTTAAAATACAATGTCAGCTACCACCACCTTGGGGACCTTTTGTTAATGTAGAGCTGGACTTTCTCCAGATGACTAAAGTACATAATTTAGAATAATGTTCTATTAGTAATCTGTATGTTTTGTAAAAGCTCACCCATGTCATAAAGCTGATTCTGTAATTTGGTGTACCTTGTACTATCAGTTTTTTTTAAATTTTAGTCTTCACTGTCCCAACCATCCGCAATCATCTGGTGGTGCTACAGTAGCATTGTCGCCTCACAGTAAGACATTGCCCTGTTCAATTCTCAGCTAGAGCTTCTTCTGTGTGGAGACATGCATGAATGGGCTTACCTTCGTTGAAGGTTGTGTGTCAGGGCTGGCAACTCGGCACGTAAAAATCTACTGCCAATCATTAGCGGACCGGAGTTCCGCTGTGGCGACCCCTAACCAGGAAAAGCCGAAAGACACAACAACAACAACTGTCTCAACCATCTACAATCATCTGGACTAAAAGAGAGGGTTAATAGGACCCTATTAAAAAAAAAAATTCCAAGATTTGTACTAAACAAAATTTAAATGGACAAAGACACTTTGAATTCTACAAGGAAATTGAGACCCTATGAGGAAATTAATGGGAAGACCCATAGCCCTTCCATTTTGTCCCCCTGTGTCAAATGAAAAGTTTAACTCTAATGGATAATAAAAAGAAAATATTGATTCTTACAGCAGTATCTCTTCCTCCACCACCTGTCTAGCCTTGTCACCAACTGCAGCTGGGTGACTGGGTTTATGTGAAAACCTTCCAAAGAATGATCAGTTTAAGCCACAGGTGAAAAGGCCCTTTACTTTGTAATCCTCAACACCCTGATTGCAGCCCACTGTGCAAGACAACCAACCTGAATTCACTCATCCCACTGTAAGAAGACCTGCCGTGGGCTCTAGATGGATCATCATTGCTGGCAAAAGAATATTGAAGTGTGAAGGATGAATCATCTGCTCAGTGAAACATATAAAAAGAAAATTCAACTAAAACAGCACCTCATGATGAATCCCATGACAACAGGTAACTTTGCTCTGTTTTAGTTGCTGTTTCCTTTAATAACCTGGTCGAGAGAAAATCAATTTCCTGTTGGTTCTTCGACAGTACGCTGTGACAAACTGTTGTGTATGTTCACATATACCTCAACATTCTAAGGCAGGGATTCTCATGATTCTAATTCCTGCATTGCAAGTAACATTTGAGAAAGAACTTGGTGACACTCTAATATGGTGTAATCTGACTAATTTTTAAAGGTTGTTTCTCTTCAGTTTGCCACCACAAATCATGGACATATATGTTCTACCAGAAATGGGACTGTACCAGTGGGAATCAGCAAATACAATGACACTAGACATGAAAGTGTGTTGAACTCTTTACAGTTAAGATGCTATGACTGGGGGCATGGCATGGGCATAACAGGGGATCCTTACTACATTTGTGGTGATCATGCCTATCCCTGGTTAGCCACAAACTGGTCTGGATGCTGCTTTGTAGGCTATATTACTCCTGCTATTCAACATTTTGAACACCCACCAGCAGGTAGGCTGAGAAATAAGTGAATAATCCACTGGGCAGACTAAGTATTTTCAGTTAACTCCTGGGTATGGAGCGCAAAGGACAATGCTTGAAATCACCATGCTTGCTCAAATTCTTCAGGAGGTAGCTAACCATGCTTCATATCACATCACAATGACAAATAAAAAAAATGACTGCAATATGAACTGTAGTGTTACAGAACCAACTGGCACTCAATATAATGCCTGCTAGAAAAAGTGCGGTTATCTGCCCTCATAAAAATCATTGTTGTTCTTGTATTACTGACTACCATAATAAACAGGAAATGTTGGCCAATGTCATGGAGCAGAGGGCCAGATATTTGGACAGTAGTTCTAAAATTGTACGTGTTTTGGATGGTTGGGCAGTGTATTTGGTAACCTGGAAAGTGGTATATTACAAGGTATAAAAACTGGTATTATTCTTTTAATTGTTTTAATATTTTCTGTTCTAAAGGCTGTAATCACAAAGTCTTGGATTGCACCTGCACGTGAAATGCCACTTGTACCTGATAAATGAAAACTCAATCACTACAGGTGAAGCGTATTTATCAAATTAAGAAAAATAAAAATATAATTGTGTATTTTATGATACTAGTAGTATCAGAGGAGGGAGTCTGTTAGAGAAAAATGTATCTCTCATGATTATTTTTCACAAAATGCATATTAACTTAAAATTTCTTCACAAACATGTTTGATGAATTATTTAATATTTGTTCATGTTAAAATAATATGTAGTATAGATGCATAGTTGTGCAAATCATAATTACTTATTGCAGTCCTGAGTGTTTCACAACAGAATTCTAATATCAGGCTGCAAGTTTATTAACAGATGACTGAATGTAAAAGTGCTGAAGAAGTGAAGGGATGTTACAAAGATTGGTTTCTGAAAGCAAGCAGAACACACTGTATGTAAACTCTGACTTTCCCAGGTTGGGATAGATAGTTACAAGGAATGTTGGGAAGTTAGAATGTACTGGTACTAAAATGCACAAGGTCAGGAAACAAGACTGCTTAACAAGCCAGGTGACCTGTACTTTTCTAAAACATTATTAGTAATAAAAAACATGATTGTTCACATGCAGCATTAAGTGAGAAGCACGAGGGTCTGCAGAAATCCTATTTGACCACGTCAATATTCTGCATGCATGTTACTGATAAGAAATTAAATAAAGAGTGTTGTATTTTTGAGGCTTTGTGGGGCTGATTTTAAATGGTGTAGAGAGACTCCCAGCACTGACATATGTGGATTTAAAAAAAAGAAAATGTTTTGCACATCCTGAAGACTTATTCTTGACTCAAGACTAAAGGTAATTAATGTTATTTATGTGTATTGTGATCTCCCCGGACTGCAGCAGCATGTCGATGGGCATTGCGAAGCAGGTCAGTACAATGATGCCGGACCTGCTCATAACTGCAGTTGTGCAGTCCGACATCATTGACCCTGTGGATTAGGTCATTCCACAGGGCGGTCTGCTCCTGCTGCTCATGTGCATGCCTGCCAAACAGCACTGGATAGTGCTGGATCATGCATGCTATCAACACTTCATTCTCTGCATGGGCAACCATGCATGTGCCATCTTGGCTGAAAGACATAAAGATGGAAACAGGTCTGAGCAACTCATACAGCAAGATTACCACAGTTCGTAATACACATCTCTGTAACCTCCCCCCCACCACCATATCAGCCTCAACAAACTGTACACACAACTCATTAGGTATGGCTACAGCTTAACTACTGGTTGGACAGATATTGTATTGTACCAGACCTTCTGCTATGTGATTGTAGCAATGTCTCCTGTGTGGCCACTATCATTGCTGGCCTGTTAAAGACTATTCACCTGCATGCCATTGTTAGGGCCACTATGGTTACATATATCCCAGTGGCATGGCTGCTCTGAGATTGCTGCACATCTGACAGTCTGTGTTATTGGGAATATCTATGCATGCTGTTGGACACGTACTGGGATTGTGTAGACTATTACTACCGAAATATGTTCTATAACAGTGACACAATAACATGTATATGTCATATTGGCCAGCAGATCCACCTCTCCAAACCCATCTGTCCATGATACCTGAACACATCACATGTGTGTCCCAACCTGGGGCCTCCTCATGTACTGTTCCAGCAATACCATCAGGTGGAACCACCCAGGGGATGTTGTCCCCCCCTCATGGCACACACAGACATGTTCCTGTCCCCTGAGCTCAGATCTAGGGTCTGTTCCATACCAGGCTCCACAGACATATGAGGAATGTGCTACATCACTCTGAGGCACCCAGCACAGATTCACAGGGCCAACATGCTCCTCCTGCTCAGTCTCCAGACCAGGCACCTTTGGAACATTGACTGCTGTTGTGAGTAGCAGTGGGTGGGATGCTTGTTCCCATTCTGCACATATTGGGGCTCATGGGGTGTCCAGATCACAGACCGCACACACCATCCATGGTGTTTACCCACCACACGTCACATACCACCCCTGTAGACTGTCCTCTATATCTACCAATTCTGACCACCTCCACATGTGTACCTGCCATACTTCACCATATTCCCATTGCATACTTCACATTTGGGGGCAATGTGGTCCCAACAAGGGACTAACATGTGACATACCCATCCATGCTGCACACACTAACAGCTGTAGACATCTGTGTGTATTGCTATGTGTGGTGGTGCCTCGCACATAGCACACATCACTGTGGTAGTAATATAGGGGACATGTCTTTACATACATATATGTTTGTGTGTGTGTTTGTATATATGTAGACGTGCATATAGGTATATATGGTTTACTATCATATGTTCGAATCGAACTCCGTCGACAGCACTTTTGCAAACACGGAAATTCAAAAACGGTAATGTCGAACACCAAAACCCAACCTAGGAACGGGTTTTAACATGGGTCGAGATAGGAGAGAGGTTTGTAGTTTGGCAATAGCAGTGAACACCTATCTTGACCCATGTTAAATCCGTTCCTAGGTTGTCTTTTGGTGTTCGACATTACCGCTTTTTCGCTTAAAAGTGCAGTCGACGGAGTTTGATTCGAACATATGATAGTAAACCAATATATATCTATATATGTGTAGATATATGTGATGTATATATGTGCACATATATATGTCTACACATGGGTATACGTATATTTCTGGACATACATGCTGATATACATATATATGTTTATATATTACATATGTGGCATATGTACACATATGCATACCTATATGTGGGGTACATTCAGACATCAGCTCCACAATCTCACAACACCTTCCTGCACAGCTGCACTGTTCTGCCTTGGTGCAACACAGACAGGTGACACATATGGACATGGCCTGACATTAGGGGGTAGATGTAGGACCCAATTGCAGATAACCCTATTACACACCTATGGCATTCCGGCATGCTATATTACAGATTCAACTGAGTATCCTGCTAGTGGTGGGCCATGGCTCACACATGTCCATCATAATGGCATTACGTTCACCACCAACTACTGGCCACATAATATACATACTTCCAATTACACAACACACACTAAGATGGCTTACATCTTGTCTGTCAGTGCTGACCTGCACAGTTGACAGCTATGGCCCACTACCCACAGGGATAGACACTATTGTCCATAGCAGTTGTTCAGTTGAACTTCATCACAACAACATCTGATGTCACATATAAATCATTCCACATCATCTATCCCATTATGATGGACCAGGTACTACATTCTATTACATGTATATATACTTCACATACCTGTTGTGGGAATGATGTCTTGTTGAATGACAGCTGGCTAAAAACCTTTGACGTAGGCTTTAACTCTCTCTCTCTCTCTCTCTCTCTCTCTCTCTCTCTCTCTCTCTCTCTCTCTCCAGTAAATGGATTGAGCTTCTTTGAATAGGCTTTAGTAGGTGATGCACATGATCAGGTGATGGCCTCTGCACCAATCAGTGTCCTCCAATTGCTAACTGCATGCAGCTTGCTGTGTAGTACTTGTAATTACCACTGTCATGACAACCACCTACTTTTAAATCCCTACATCATGTGGGCATGGTACCTTTACATTTCCTGTGTGATGGACATCCTTCCTGTGTGAGGGCATCAGTGTTACAAACAGCAGGTAGCAATACCTCTTACAAGAGAACCGGTACACTCAGGCCAGCTACATATTTGTAGGAGGTTCCAGAATTACAGACAGAGTGTGAGTAGAGTTGTGTTATGCTTTGTATAGTACTGGTGTTACAGGGTGTGTGTGTACATACTAGTTTACCTTGGAATGCAGTCTGTCTGCATAGCTCTCAACTGTGGGCCTATCCTCTTGGTGGCCAGAGGTGTGCCTATCATGTTTTGTCTGTCTACCACACAGGTCCTGTGACAGATATTTCACTGGCAGTGTGTGTGTTGAGTGCTCTCAGTACATGGCTACATCCATTTATGTTTCTAATCTCAATTCCCTGACGAAGGATATGTTGCAGTCTATCCTGTAACACCAGCGACTTGCTTAGTGTATAGCAACAGTTTTCCATGTATGGGCCCATGTTCCAGCCTCTGTTCTCCACCTACATACCAAGCTTTGCACATATGACATTCTGTCAGGGATTGTTTTGTAGTGGGCTGTGAGTATATCATGCTGCCATTGCTGCCATCAGTCCATTGCTGTTGTATCCCCCACACATACGGTGGGGCTGGAGCCAAATATTGTGTGGGCTTCACCTACACAATACATGTATGCCCTTATGCACTCCAGAGGCCAGTGTATGTAACAGTGGTATATGGCCTTGTATTATTGAGTCTGGGGGGGATGCATCAAAAATAACCTAGGCTGTTACAAAATGTGGAGGTATCAGGGGTGAGCTGCCTTAAGGTATCTGGATGTATAGTACCATACATTTCACCTATATTTACATTACTTACATAAATTGGGTTAATGCAGGCCTACTGCTTCCTGCCATACAGACTGTTCTGTTTGTTAGTGTGCTTGTGATGGTGTCAGTTATGCCTTGTTATGTAACAGTTACATCCCATTTGGTGAATCAAAGTCTTTACCACCTAGTGATTTTGTAGAGAGTGTAGATACAGGCTGCTGGACTATACACATGCATTACTTACTGTTGATTGTTTGGTATCCTGTGGCCCAGTCTGTTTTTACTATTGTACAATTTGAAGGGCTTGGCCTGGACAGCAACAGTTATGAACCTTTCCAGACTACTGTATTAGTATAACTGTTTCACAGTTGCATTACTCTGTTTATATGGATGTCAGTGTCTGAACAGCTATATTACATGGCATATGAAACTGTAACAGTACACAAATAAAGGTTTTCCATTTCTGCAAACCTGTGAGTGGTGTTTTATCCTATAACCTCTTTGTGGGTATGTGTTACAGGCAACGATTGTCATTTGTATGGGTGGCCCATACGGTGTCCAGTTGTTAAGGTGTTAACTGTAGGCATAGTGGCTGTTCCATATTGTGTGCACCTTCTACATATGTATCTTAGTGTACATATCTGTGTGTGTATGAGTAGTGACATGTGTATCTGTATATATGTATGTATATATATATATGTGTGTGTGTGTGTGTGTGTGTGTGTGTGTGTGTGTGTGTGTGTGTGTGTGTGCGTATATCTGCATATATGTGTCTGTGTATATGTATCCTGGGGTTGTTGACAGTTTCCACATTTTACATTTCCTATGGGAGCCAGACTGTACTGCATGATATGTTACCAATACCAGCCTGACATCATACAGGTGGGATGTAGCACTGTTAAATCTTGTGCCCTTGTCATGTAAGGTCCTGGTTATGGGATCTGCAACACTTGGTAGTGTATTGCAGGGTGGACGTTTTTGGCTGTGGGGGGTATACCTATTCGTACAAGACATATATTGTTTGGGGCCTCTCAACCCCATTAACGGTGCATGTGGATATATATGTTTTAGTTAATTTATCATTGTTATCTACAGATGTATGGCCATATATACCTATATAGATATATATATATATATATATATATATATATATATTTATATATATATATATATATATAAATATATATATATATATATATATATATTTATATATATATATATATATATATATATATATATATATATATATATATATATATATATATATATATAAATATATATATATATGCTTACATATATGTAACTTGCTGTGTATATGTAGACATATAGGTGTAGACATATATATGTGTCGATGTGGGCATTTGCATGTATATATGTTCATATATATTTATATATATATATATATATATATATATATATATATATATATATATATATATACATATATAGATCTACATATATAGATATGTTGTATCTGTTTAGATATTAATATATTTACAGACACATACATCTAAATGTTGGAATACATTATCTGTACTGTTGCATGACTGGGCTGGGTGATATGTTTCTGAAAACATCAGAGTTATATATATTTGGCATGGCTTTGTGGTAAAGCACTTTGTCTATGGTGTGCAGGGTCCTGTGTTTGAGCCTTACAGAGGCTTTTTATTTCATTGCTGGGCAGAACACGGGCCATTGGATACCGAGGGATTAAGGTACTTTAAAGCAGTTGTAAGTGGGTTTGTGTGGAGGTAAGCACTGCTAACTTCCAGTTACAGTTTCTTATACTCTGTTAACTTCTGAATTGCTTAACCTGAGTAGGCATTGCTTACCCCCATGCAAACAGGCTTAAACCCACTTACTGCTGCTTGAAAGTGCTTACTCCCATTTACCCCTCCACTAATTTCTTTAAAAGAAAAGAAAAAGGGGTTGATAGGAAAGTGGTGAAAAAAGGGGCACAAAAAGGGAACGACAGTAAGGAAAATAGCCAGGGATGTGCAGGAAGGGTGTAGGGAATGTCTATAGCTGCCCATTTCTTCTACAGCAACAGCTGTGCATATACACTGAATTTGGAGGTAGATTTGGACACTCAAACCCCTGGTAGAAGGGTGAGGACAACAATAATAAGTTGTGATGCCAATTAGACTGGATTACATGTGTCTAGTGGACACATGAGAAAAATGGACAGCTATGTATGGGGGGGGTGTTTTTTTATGGGAACATATTGCCCTTTTTTTATTTCAGGTGAGAGTGGGATGTTGGAGAGGGATAGTAGATATAGTTGGGGAGGTAGGTTGGGTAGATTAACAGACAAGACAAACAAGATGCATACAGGGGTGGTATATGACACCTGTGGGGGGTAAACAGCTTGATGGGGAGGGGTGTTGGGATATCGGAAGCCCACAAGCCCCCTAGTGGTAACAGTGGGACTGAGGTCCCCACCCATGGGTAGACACCACTACACCTTCACAATCCCAAAGGTGGCTGTGCTGTGGGCTGAGCTGCAGAGCCAGGCTGATTCTCTAATCATGACACACGTCCCTCGAGCTGGTGTAGAAGATCACCAAACTGCTGGTTGATCGCTCTACGCACCACAACCCCGACCTGGCAATGGGTAACAGATGCCTGTCTCCACCCACTCCCAGAGGAGGTGAGCCCCATCCCGTGAGGCAGTTCCACTCGAAGGTGGTGCAGGACCAATGGACAGGGAGGTACCGGGTTGGGCCCCAGACATGCTGGTGCCTGGTGTCACGGCCAGCTGAGGTAGGACAGTTGGGTCCGCTGGAACCGGCCTTCCCAAGCGTGCTATAGTGTTTAGATGTCATCATCATTTTTGGGTTAGTAATAGTCAACACATTCCAGGGTTAGTTATAACAGCATGCATAGATATTCCCATTAACCCAGACACCAGATACGGAACAGTTACATAGCCAACAGAACACATGCATATATTGGACCACAGTGGTAATAAGAACAGCATGCAGGTACATTGATGGCACCATGCCACCAGTGATGGAATAATTCAATATAACACATGCATGGGAACCATCAAAATATTTATCAAACAATTGGACATTATCAGAACATAGGTGTCATTACATACCTGTTAGGGTGGGTATGTTCATTATTATTGGAGATATGGTGGGGGGAGAGAAAGATGTCAATTAGCAACTAGTATATTCCTGTAGTCCACATTACTTTCCTAGTCAGTGCTGTTATCTGTACCTTACAAGTCTTACTACACTACACTATAGTCTTAGTTTGGACAGTGATATGGCTGTCATCATCATTCCACATGAACCGGTTTTACCTGCAGTATACACCTCTTTCCTGGTATACCTGTGGAGGGAATGTTTGTTAACACTAACTAACTGTTTGTACACATACTCCTGGATTCCGGGTTGTTGTTTTGCACATAGCTATCCAACTCTTTCTGCACAGACTCTGGCCATGTGTTGACCACATGCTGGTGTGCTGGGACATATCTAGAATATTGCCCTCTTCCACCTTTAGTGACCTGACAAGCACATATACATGCTTTCCTAGCACAGTGTGGGTGACAGTGACCAGTGATACTTTATTATTCAGAGAAACTGCAACACTCACAATTCCCTATAAAACCAGAGTGAACCGTACCAGTACAGGTTATAATGGTCTGTATTTCTCAGCACAGTGTACCTGTGTACCTGTGGGAGCAATGTTTATTAGCAGTACCTGACTGTTGCCACACAAAGTTCCAAATTACACATTAGTATTATACACATACCTCTCACTCTGTTACTGTACACACTCTGGTCACAGCTTGACAAAATGGGAGTATAGAAAGGACATACTTGAAATATTTCTCTCCTAACAGTTTTGGAGGTTGCTACAGTGACAGGTGTGTTCTCATGATGTTTGACAATCACTTGTATTCCATGTTTTCTGGATAAACATCTGGGATCATCCCACAGACTTACCAGGGGGACAGGGGGTTAGGCAGCAGATATGCTCACACATACTGGACATTCTGGCCTCATCTGTACAGTTGTGGGATATGAATCTGTATGCAGCCTAATTCCACTCCCAGGATTCAGACCATGGCTGTGTCTGCTACAACTTAAACACTGTTCATCACAGTTGTGTCTGCTATATAGACATTGCTGTATATCTCCTATCTGCTTTCTGTCTTATTAATCCCCTGTGCTTTTGCATTCTGACCTTGTATTACAACACTCATATACAGATTTCCTAGGCAGTTTTATGTTGTAGGACAGTGTGGGTGACAGTGATGTGTAATACCTCATTATTCACAGCAACTGCATATCATTCTTCTATTTCTGGGCACAGTGTTGGCATGTGACAGACCTGTGGGAGGAATATTTATTAGCACTACCTGAATGTTCCCACACACAGTACCAGATTCCACATTACTATTATGCACATACATCTCACTCTGTTACTGTACACACTCTGACCACAGCTTGACAAGTGGGGGTGCAAATGGGACATATGGGGCTTCTTAGTCACATAAGGTATTGGGGAGTTGCTAGTGTGCCAGCTTTGTTCTCATAGCTGTGTGTCAATCAGTTGTATTTCCTGTTTGCTGCCTATACATCTGGGATCATTCCACTAATTTTCCAGGGGGACAGGTTGATAGGCAACAGATATGGGCCACTTTACTAGACATTCTGGATATATCTGTACAGTTGTGGGGTATGATTCTGTATGCAGACTACTACCATTGGCAGGATTTGAACCGTGGCTGTGTGTGCTAAAATAACAGTTCACATCTCAGTTGCATGTGCTATTTGGTTTTTGCTGTCCGCATTTTCCCTGTTTTCTGTCTATGTGTCTCTCAGTTGTACTAAATGGCCTCTGGGGATTATGCCTGTCATATACAGGCATTCCTACACATTCAATTTATGGTGCACAGTGTGGGTAACAGTGCTTAATACAACAATACTATTACATGACTGCATATTTACATTACCGTATGATACCAGGATATACTCATGCAGTCCAGCAGTTAGACCTTTTTTGTCAGGCTATTATACTTTTATTGACTTACAAACAATATGAGACTCTTCCTGCCATATTCTCTAGTGTATGCAGTACTTGCCTTTAATAATACAGGTTTTATACAAGCAAGTAATTTACTACTACTTTTGTTTTTATTTCCTATGACAGTAAATGCATGAGTATTACTGACCTGCCTCACATCGCAACCTTGCCAGGCGACTGATGTGGGCATCCTGGTTTGCGGCCCACTCCATTTTAGCTGTGGGGGACATAAGAGGAATATTTAGCTATACGTATCCATGATATACCTGAGCTGGCAATTATTACACACATACTAGGGTGATACTTACACACAACTGGAACATTCCCTGCTGCTCTAGCCTCCTGGAACCACTCCTCCAAGAAGTCCTCCTTATGCTGCTTCAGGTCGGCATAGTGGTGCCTGACCTGCCCACCAGTTTGGGGTATGTCAGTGGCAATAGTGCAATCACAGGCGAGATGGTTCCAGGCCTCCACCTTATATTGGGAGCCCTGGTACTGGCCCTGCAGCAGTCTCTGAGCATGGTCTTTAACTAGGAGTCCTGCCATGACCTTGGACTCGTGGATGCAACAGGGCTTCGCCCAGAAGTGTACACCTTCTCCCCTTACTGCCATAGTGCCTGCAAGGGGAAGATACAACCAGTTATGAGATGTATTCCCGCCTCTTGGGTTTAAGTAGGGCCGATTTCCCGCACTTTTCTATGACTAGCCAGTTTTGGAAAGTCTAAGCTATGGGTACACCTGCTTAACAAAGGTTGGCATTGTTTAAAGGGGTATAACACTGGGCACATTGAGTTAACTGGCCTACACATTGCTTACACCTCCTAAGCTGGCCTGTGCAATGCTTAGCGTTGTTTACATTAGACTTTGCATTGCATTATTTTTTTAATTTTGGCATTGATTTCTTATTCATTACATCTTATATATCTGCCTAGTGTTCATGATTGATGTGTACATACACTCTATAGGGTCCTTGTGTTTTATTGGGGACTTCAACACTCTATTACAATTACACCTCACTTCTGGGCTTACTGCTGTACTCCAGTTCACATATTTATGTTATCTAGTGGGTTATGAAACATATGATTGTATACTGATTCCTGTCACAGGTTCAGTTTGGTTTTGCTATGGTGAGGACTTGTTTGCTGATACCTCATTCTTCTGTGCATTTGTGATGGTTTGGTGGTTAACTACTGTGCTATGGTGTATAGGGTCCTGGGTTCGAGACCTGCATGGTTGTTTATTTTGCTGATGGCCTGAACAAGGGCCATTGGATACAGAGTGATTAAGGCACTTTTGAGCAGTTGTAAGTGGGTTTGCGTGATGGTAAGCACTGCTAACCTGCTGTTACATCTGCTTACAGAGAGTTAGCTTTAAAATTGCTTAACCAGTGTTGGCATTGCTTACCGCCACACAAACAGGCTTAAGCCCGCTTACTAGTGCTTAAATATGCTTACTACTGCTTATTTGCCCTTAAACCCACTTCATAGTGCCTTATTCATTATGACACTGACACCTCAAATGTGCATTTACTGCAGTACTACAGTTCATGAAAATATGCTATTTAGTGGGTTATGCAACATAAATATTACTCATAACGTGCTTTGCCATGGAAAATGGAATGTGCTGCAGTGGAACTCGAACCAGGAATGCCTGCTCACTACACTATTGCTATGCTGCTTCATTTGCATGTATCTTCCTTGTTATCCTCTTCAGCCATTTAAGCTGTATTAACTGTAGCGAGGCAATGGGCACACTCGTACACCTACAGTTAGCTTTAATTTGACTTTTAAACAAAAAGTTAAGGGTTTCTTCATTGTATTTATGTATACTGTTGCTTTTGTACACAAGGGGGACTGTTGGTGGGGATATGCGGTCACCTGTCTGTGGTCTTGCTCATTTCATACCCCTTTCTGCTGTTCTTCCTTGTGGGGGTGTTTATTCTGAGAGCTCTGCTCTCAGACATGCCCCCCTGCACTCTTACATGCTCCATGTAAGCCTAGGAGCTCAGGCAGCATGTATCATTATTGTGCATGGCCTGCTGCCATCCTGCTCCTAAATGGCTGGCTCCATGCAGGACTAAGCTAGTCCTGCATGGAGGAATAGTAAATCTGGGTGTATATCTTTCAGAATATGGACAAAGGATACATCTGTTTCTAGACAGATCTTACAACAATAGCAATCTCATACACTGAGAGCAACTATTTAGAGAGATAGCCCTTATATTTTACTAAATGTTTGTCTCACATTTATGTTGAGGTGCCAATATAACATTAAAAGTAATACAATAAATCATTATTAAGTGCCACTAATGTTTCAGGTTGACATTTAATGAGTAAAAATGTGCAGTAAAATATATTTTAATATTAACAATCTATGGTACAGTTTAAATTGATATGCAAATCAATGAGCAATGCAACATGAACATGGGTGATAGCTCAATATATACAATCAGAATGGAATTTGAATGGTTTTGAGCTGTGCACAGTGAGAAACACAGCAACAGCATATAATAGCTAGAAACTATCCCCAAGATTCAGCAAGCTCTGCACAGTGTGCAGGAATAGTACAAGAGCTGCTGCAGGCAATATGGCTGCCGTGTCATCCAGGAGTAAGCTCCCAGTACATGCACAAGCGTTCCCGCACTATTCCTGCAAGGACGCAGTCCCTGTACACTAATTACCTCATTTGCTGGTGAAAACCATGCAAATTATGTGAATTAGCAATCCAGGAAGCAGGCAGACATCCATGTAGGAATAGTGTAGACTGCAGAAATGTATTCGGCCAGTAGCTGAATACATGTCTGCAAACTACAAAACTGAGGCATGACAGCTCATACAAATGCATGTATTAGAAGGGTTAGGCATGCCAAAGGACAAATACATTGCCATAGGAATGAAAAATAATTTCAAAATTATAAAAATATTTTTTGGCCGATTTCAGCTGTTTAAGCACTGGGCAGTGGTCTGCAAATGGGATCGGCCGGAAAATAATTAAAAAATCTGGAAATAAGCTTTTAGACCAAAATCATAATTTTGCCATAATAGTCAATGGCATGCATAACACAACAAGACCATGGAATAGTGGTTGCTAAGGGGAAGGCTGAGTGTCGGTTTTGTAACCATGCATTAGCAGTCAATCCTATGCAAATGAGGGCAATGATACTGAATCACAGATTTCCTCTCAGTGCTAGCTTGCACCCAACCATGTAGGTGCAATAAGACCATGGTGTAAGCCTCAGAGCTAGATGACATCACAAGGGGATTTGTCATGCATGCGGTAAGCTTATTGGAACTCTGTGGCCCATGTTTGCCCTTAGCTAAGCACAGCCAAGGAAGGGCAAATGGTCTGAAGCTGCCTAGCAGTCTTTTCATTACCTAAATAGGTGTGCATGCCATACACCGGGTTTTAAACAAAAAAAAAAATCACACAGGAAATAGCAGGTCCATTCAAGTCTGAGCACTGGGTTTGCACGGCACACCTCGGGGCTTAAACATAAAGGCAATGGGAAGGGAAAACAGCAGTAGGAAGGTAATCAAGGAGAACTAGCCTAGCTGGCAGGTGAAATGTATTAGAACCAGCCAATTGCACAGGCAGCAGTCCAGCCCAACCCAGCACACTACTATAAACTATGCAAACACCTTTCCCTCTGGTTTTTCCCACAAACTCTACACCATGGTGTACACAAACGGGGAAATTTTACCTAACAAATGCAACAAAATGATAGGGGCTGATTTCGCTCTCATAAATCAACATGTGGAAGAGGCTGAGGGGGGTGAGAATGACAATGCTGATGACCAACCCACAGTGAGGAAAAGGAGGAGAGTGTACAGACCCAGGGTAACCTACAAGGGGCTACATGAGCTGGAGATAGTGGAGCGCTATAAGGTGGATAGGGACCTCCTACAGCAAATTATTGAGCTGTGCCAGCCATGCCTCACACACAGAACCAACAGAGGGGAACCCATCTCAGTGGATACTAATGTATGTGTAGGCTTAAGAATACTAGCCACAGGTACCTTCCAAAGGCCAACTGGGGATATCATAGGGATCTCACAGGCATCAGCATCCAGGGTACTCCATCAGTTCCTGGATGCCATGTCAGTACAAGCCGGTGAGCACATTTATTTCCACAACACCCTTGAGGCGTTGACCTGCAATATGCATCTCTTTCCCCAAATAGCAGACTACCCTGATGTAGTGGGTGCTATAGACTGCATGCATGTGCACATCAAAGCATCACCTAGTAAGTGGGGTAGGGTCTACATAAACCACAAGGGCTTCCCCTCCATCAACTGCCAGGTCATGTGTGATGCCCAGGTCATTATAATGAATGTATGAGATGGCAGCCCTGGAAGCTGTCATGACTCCCACATCTGGCATATGATGCAGCTGTGCCAGAGATTTGCCAATGGGGACTTCCTATATGGCCACCTAGTGGGGGATGCTGGTTACGCACTGGAGCCGTGGCTGATGACTCCCATCAGAAATGCACACACACCCGAACAAGAACTCCATAATGAGGCACATGCACAGACCAGAATCATAATAGAGCGTGTGTTTGGAATGCTCAAGTCACGGTTCCAGTGCCTGGACATATCTGGTGGAGCCTTGCAGTATTCTCCAGCTACATATACCCAGACTTTCATTGTACATGCCATGCTACACACTATGATCCTGTGGAAATTGCTGCAGCAGGAACAGCATGGGGCAGGGCCACAAAGTCTCTCACCATTGCCAATGCCAGCACAGGCACAGACTGACTCAGAGAATGAACAACCTGAGCCTGCCACTGTTGGCAGAAGGAGGTGTGCCCAGTATGCCCAGACTTTGGCAAAGAGGTAATGCATAGCACATAAACTGACATGGTAGGAACCCAGGGAATGATACCTCTGTCTGACTAGCACATACAGTAAAAGGGATGCCAAACATGACACTACCTGTGCTTAACCATGTATAGGAAGTGTACTATGTGCATCCGACATAGTCATCCCTCCAGCACCATCCTCAGTACTGGCACAGCCACAAGGTAAGTCACTCTCACTATCAATTGCTGAATGGAGCAGTATGTTCTTCTACTTGTATCTATGGTATGGATGTGAGCATGCAAGGAAATCTGGTGGCTGAATGGGATGGTAGGCACCTATATGGGCAGCATGAAATCCATAACAAATACTGGTGTCAGCATAGTAGGCACTACTAGACAAAGTGACAAATCCCACTGTAGGACATGTGGTGGGCCAAATGTGTGTCCATAGGATATACACATGCATGTCAGTGAGGCTCACATACCCAGCAACAGTCTCAGCCAGCAGGACAGATGTAGATGACTACAAAGAAAGGCTGTGCTAAGGCCTCTGATTGATGGCAATGGAGAACAGTCCCCTCCAGACTTACTCAGACAGACTACAACAAGTCAGGCAGTAAGACATTAGTTCTGAAGGGTAAGAAGTCAGAAACTGAAATGTCGATCAGTAAAACCTAAGATCTGTACAACACTGATATGCCTCTAGTCTGCATGATAGGTCAGAATACAGAATGAAATGAAAGCCAACAGGGTACCTGATATACCAGTACGGTCATAGCAAATGTTTACAGTTGCCAGGTGTGCCCCCCCACAATCCTATGTAGAAATGTAGTAACATGTACGTGTGGGTATAATAACAGTGGAGCATAGATTACCTGAGTTGGCCAAATTAGCAGAATAGATTGTTACACATGTACAATATGCAGGGCTATGTGTGTTAGGTTGTTGTGTGTTGTATATTGTGTGTAAGTGGTCAGCATGTAGGCATAGAGGGTTGTGTCCCAGTGGCCAGTACTGTTAATGACAGTGCCATGTTCTAACAACTGCAGTGCCAAACACAATGCATCTCAGCAAGACACAATCCAGTAGTAATCCATACAAATTGTTTGGATGTAATATCTGTCACCATCTGAAAGATGGACATGGCATGAATGTGGGCCCAGACATACACACAGTACACAGGTGGATGTACGCTAGACAGAGAGTGTTTAAAATGTTACTGTCAAGTGGACACATCTATGGAATTGTACATACAGGTTAGAAGCACATTAGTTGTCTGTGTAGTATGGAATACCGATGCAGTCTGGCTAAACACTGGCAGACCACAAAAGGCACAGTTATGAAGTACTAAGAAACCGCTGATGTCCCCGCACAAGCCAGCATAAGGGGAATGCCCCACTTATATTTGTGAGTCAGCTGCAAGTAGCTTCCATAGCACATATGCACTCAGCTCACCCCACCATCAGCCACAGGTACCTCACAGGTCATATCCCTGCTGTTGGGAATGAGTACAATATGACCCAATTTCTGCATGAGAATACCCACAGAATGCAGCATGCTGAAGAGCTGTCCCATGCATGTGTTTCCATAGCTGTACGCAGCATCCTGCCTGCATCAACACCAATGGATTAATAAGGACAGAAACTATTGCCACTAACACCTTGCACACCCACCCTGTCACCCCAGGGCAGTACAGTGGCTTGCCGCCTGGGACTGTAGGAGTGACAGAAGGCATTGGCCTGCTACAAATGGCCTGCATCACTATCAAATGCTCTATAGTCCTCTGTCAAAGGCCTGTGTCTCACCTGTACTGCCATTGTATGTTATCTCACAGAGTCCCAAATGATGACATAAGACAGTCCACAGAACACAAATACAAGGCCATGTCAACAAATCCCAGTAGCATGTCAATCATGTCCTACTGCATGAAGTGTTGACCAACCCCTAAATACTGCTGGGATGAAGTAATAACTATAGGGATACTTATCAGATATCACTTGCATAATGTTAGGAAAAGGATAGAATAACTAGGGGGGGTAGAAGCATGGAAGCTATGGAGTGTGTGAAGTCTGAAACTGTGATGTGTGCCCATACTATCCCTGCCTGTAAACAAAGGAATGGGTAGCTAAAAACTTGCTCGTAAACCACAATGTGAAGGGGTAATGGCTAGATATATGAGCCCTGCCTCTGGGTAACCTGTGTGAATCTGTACAGCTGAGAGGTATGGCCACAGCAGGATATGGCCATTCTGTCACGTTGATAGATGTACAAGCATGGGATCCTCAGACACCACAGTACAAAGGTGCTGGACCATTTACTAGACCCATCAGCAAGTCTCTGCAGCTCCCCCTCCAGAATGGCATGATTGTACAAGAATATGAAGGCTGCAGACCACAATACTGGACACAGCTTCATTCATCTTGTATTCCCCAGGAAATTACTGAGAGCAAATATGTATATCTGTCAGTAGTTGATGACATAATACATCACAGTGTAAAACAGTACATATGTCTGAATATCTCTGCTAACACCAAAACCATGTAGCAGAAACAGCACAGACACAATTAGTTATAGTATCCCACTATCATTTGCCCATTATGACCCCATATTGTCAATCTGTCTACAGATATCCTGCAGAAACAGGTTGCTATCTGTAGCAGTAGAACACAAATGCCTGCACTGGAGTACAACCTACCTGGAATGCATTCACACATTTAATACAGAAGGTCATACTGGGCATGCTCCCACACTTGCAGAAATGAAGCCCATGTCTGGCAACAACAGTTGTTGTTGTTGTGTCTTTTGGCTTTTCCCGGTTAGGGGTCGCCACAGCAGAACTCCGGTCCACTAATGATTGGCAGTTGATTTTTACGTGCTGATTTGCCAGCCCTAATGCACAACCTTCAACAAAGGTATGCCCATTCATGCATGTCTCCACGCAGAAGACAGTCTAACTGAGAGTCGAACCGGTCAGCGTCTTACTGTGAGACGACAACTCTACAGCAGCACCACCATGGCAACAACAGTGGGCTATACATATCTGTCAGTCGCAGATGTCTGTGCACACACTCCACATTGCACATCAGGCATGCTTTGCACACACATTGGAAAGGAATACACAGATATATCCAAGGTCAAAACACTATAATAGGTCAAATATACACAAACATAGATGTGAGGAAGAGAGAGACAGACAGTGATGAAGACCTTCACATCATGAGGTCTATCCCACCCAGCACACATCCAACTGGCCAATATCACATAATGTGCCAAGGTCTATCACTGTAGACATTTGTTTCTGGTAGCACTCAGCACTATAGTGTCTGTGGTTGTGATAACTGTGTAACATGACAGTACAAGTCATTATTCATCTAGCAGTTGTATACACAGTCCTGTCAAATGTAAAGTTGTGTGTGACTGAGTGTTGTGTGTGTGTTTCCAGAAGAATGGTTTATGGCCCATTCACACACACTGCACTCCCCATTGCCCTAGTTTAGCTAGCCTGCTGATGTCAGTCACTTTGACATACCTTTTGGACAAACCTTATCCCTAAAAGCTCTGTGGCACATGCAATAACTGTGTAATGCTATAGCGTGATGTACTAGTTAGGTAGGAATTCTAATCCCAGATGTGGTAACTGTGAAACTCTGTGTGTGTGTAAGGATCAATGCTTTTGAGGCCATTCACAGTCACTGTCCCTTCCATTTCCCTGTTTTAGAAGGCTGCTGATCTCATTCACCTTGAAATACACCTTTGGAGAAGGGCTAGCACTATAAACCCCATGGCACCTGCTATAACTGCTTAATACTATATTGTGATGTACTAGTTAGGTAGGCGTTCTAATCCCAGACATAGCAACTGTGAACCTCTGTGTGTTTGTGTGTGTAGGGATGAATGCTTTTGAGGCCATTCACAGTCACTACACCTTCCATTGCCCTACTTTAGCAAGGCTGCTGATGTCGTTCACCTTGAAATACACCTTTGGAGAAGGGTTAGCCCTATAAGCTCCGTGGCACATGTGATGGTTGCCTAATGCTATAGGGTGATGTACTAGGTAGGCAGGAGTTCTAATCTCAGACATTGCAACTGTGAAACTCTGTGTGTGTAGAGAGTAATGCCTTTGAGGCCATTCACAGTCACTACACCTTCCATTGCCCTACTTTAGCAAGGCTGCTGATGTCATCTACCTGGAAATATACCTGTGGAGAAGGGCTAACCCTATATGCTCTCTGGTGCTTGCTGTAAATGTGGACCGATGTAATATCAGGAGCTATAAAGCTATGGGTTTGAATCCCATCTGTGGCAAGTGTTTTTGTGTGCATCTCAAAGTTTTTGCCTGTATTTACACATCTCAGAGTCTGAATTTAGCAGTCTTGCAGATATCACCCACCTTACAAGTATCTATTGTGAAGTCTATGCCATGTCTGGTCAGTGGTGCATGTGATAAACGTGTAACATAATGGGCTATAAATGTTGTTAGATAGAGGTTTGAACCTCACCCCAGGCAAGTGTAAATGTGTAATTAGGGTGAAATTATTTTTGGGATCTCTCACTCACTACATCACCCAATGCCAGTATTTATGCCCCATGGTGCATGCTATAACTGTGTAATGTTGTAGTGCAATGTACTAGTTAGACAGGAGTTCTAATCCCAGACATGGCAACTGTGAAACTTTGTGTGTGCTTGTACGTGTAGGGATCAATGCTTTTGAGGCCATTCACAGTCACTACACCTCTCATTGCCCTAAATTAGCAAGGTTGCTGATGTCATTCACCTTGAAAAACAACTTTGGAGAAGGGTTAGCCCTATAAGCTCCGTGGCACATGCGATGATTGCCTAATGCTATAGGGTGATGTACTAGGTAGGCTGGAGTTCTAATCTCAGACATTGCAACTGTGAAACTCTGTGTGTGTAGAGAGTAATGCCTTTGAGGCCATTCACAGTCACTACACCTTCCATTGCCCTACTTTAGCAAGGCTGCTGATGTTATCTACCTGGAAATATACCTGTGGAGAAGGGCTAACCCTATAAGCTCTCTGGTGCTTGCTGTAAATGTGGACCAATGTAATATCAGGAGCTATAAAGCTATGGGTTTGAATCCCATCTGTGGCAAGTGTTTTTGTGTGTATCTCAAAGTTTTTGCTTGTATTTACACATCTCAGAGTCTGAATTTAGCAGTCTTGCAGATATCACCCACCTTACAAGTATCTATTGTGAAGTCTATGCCATGTCTGGTCAGTGGTGCATGTGATAAATGTGTAACATAATGGGCTATAAAAGTTGTTAGATAGAGGTTTGAACCTCACCCCAGGCAAGTGTAAATGTGTTATTAGGGTGAAATTATTTTTGGGATCTCTCACCCACTACATCACCCAATGCCAGTATTTACAAGGGCTGGTGATGTTCCTCACCTTAGAAGTACCTTGGGAAAACATCCATCCAATAAGTTCTGTGGTGCATGCGATAAATGTGATACAGTGTAGTAGCAATACATAGCTAGGTAGGGGTTTTAAGCTCAGTACTGACAAGTGTGTGTGTGTGTGTGTGTGTGTGTGTGTGTGTGTGTGTGTGTGTGTGTGTGTGTGTGTGTGTGTGTGTGTGTGTGTGTATGTTATCAGTGTCCTGTGTGTAGGTTGCTGTGATTGTGTAATGACAGGATTCATTGTGGGGCGGGTTTTGCACAATTGTTATATTGAGAACCTACTACATGTCTCAATGTCCACCTTCAAGGACAACAGATGTCAAACACCAGAGAGGCTGGTGTAGACAATCCATAGCCCCATATGTGACATTATGGATCGGTGAACAATATAGGCAACCCTTGTATTATCCACTCATACACAAACACACTTAGCTAGGCAACAACCACTATATTGGTAGTTCCCTGCATATCGCCCACAGATATTAACCAAGGTGTGATTGCAGTGGACTACATGCCTGTTCATCATAATGCTGCAGCTGACATCAGAATGTACTGTAATGTGTAACATCTCCTGACTGCGTGTGTGTTATCCAGCAAGTAAAAGGACATGGCACCCTGTTCCTTCCCTACAATAGGCAAATAATTGCCTACAATGGTCCTTTACTATGTTCCCCACTGGACACCTACAACAACTGTAGAGTCTGCAAATGTAACCCCCAAAGGGAATACCATGGCTTATACACATGCCCTGCATGGACAGATGCCACTAACTCCACTGAATACCTATATCATGCTGTCAATGTAGGTGCAGGCATGACCTCAGTTCCATAGCCAGTTCTCACCACATGAGGTCAGGAATGCCACATCAGATGATAAGAATCTGTCTACACAAAATGCCCCAGAGACCCCAGGTACACTTCCACACATC
This sequence comes from Protopterus annectens, assembly GCF_019279795.1. Lineage (NCBI taxonomy): Eukaryota > Metazoa > Chordata > Ceratodontiformes > Protopteridae > Protopterus > Protopterus annectens. The sequence continues at coordinate 1,078,430,355 of NC_056725.1, forward strand.
ACAGAACATGCATGTGGGACATGTGCACAACCCAAACACTGTCCATGTTATGGAATATAGATAACATACATGGCAAGCATTGCGCAGCACTAGCCACCCACAACTGTAACCCAGATGAGTGGATGGTCAATGCAATACCCACCTGTGTGGGCCAATCCAGGGACTACACCCCTGCACCACACTGGAGACCATTGCCATGTGACCTGATGCCAAGCTATATCCTTTGTCTAGTCTTGTACAGCCTTCTGGCACAGTCAACTACTACACATCTGTGAAGCAATGAACCCATGCATGTCAGTACTGGCAAATGTGTGTGTGTGTGTGTGTGTGTGTGTGTGTGTGTGTGTGTGTGTGTGTGTGTGTGTGTGTGTGTGTGTGTGTGTGTGTGTGTGTTGATTAATGGTTTTGAAGCCACCCACACTCACTACGCCTCCCATTGCCCTACTGTTTCATGCCTTCTGATGTCAATCACCTTGCAATAGCCCTTTGGCCATATATCAGCCTGGTAAGCTTTGTGGCACATGTGATACCTGCATAATCCTGTAGTGTAGCAAACTAGTTAGATAGGAGTTCTAATCCTGACCCTGCCAACTGTGATAATGTGTGTGAGTCCCTGAAAGAGTATGGTTGTGTCTTTCTTGACACATGCGTTTGTGGACAGTCACATGTACTACACCTACCTTATCCCTTCTTTATCACTGTTGCTGATGTCACTCACCTTCAAAGATACCTTTGGATGGCTCTCCAACATGTGAGCTCCGTGGTGCTTGCAATAACTGCATAACAATGTAATAGCAATCCATAGTCAAGTAGGGGGTTGAAACCCTGTACTGGTAAGTGTGTGTTTGTGTGTATTATCAGTGTCCTGTGTGGGTGTTGGAGTGATTGTGTAATGACAGTGTCCATTGGAGTATGGATTTTGCCACATCATCATATTGAGGAGCTACAAGTCCCATTGTCAATATTACAAGACCAACATTTTCCAAACATTGTAGAGATTCTAGTCTACAATCCTCAGCCATAAATGTGTACAGCCATGTGGAATTACCATGTGACAGTATGGATTAGTACACAATATAGGCAATCATCATAATGCCCAGATACCACTCTCCACCCATGAATCATACACAAACATGCTTAGCTCTTACTCTCCTACTTCCTTCCTTTCTTACTTTGTCTGTCTCTCTCACTCCTTCTCTGGTGGATGTGGAAAAGTACACTTGCTTTGCTTAGGCAGCAGCTTGAGTTTTGTAAGTGATGCTCATGATCAGCTGATGGCCTGTGCACAAATTTCAGTCCCCCACTAGCAGATTGCATGTGAAACAGCTGTGGTATCATTCCTATAGACAATTACATGAAAACACATTCCTATAACTAAGCACTTCATATGGGTGGTGGTCCTTTTCTTTCACTGTGAGCAGGACTTCATGTGGGTGTTTGACAAACAGCATCACAGAGGGTAGTTGGACTCCAACAATATACACTGTGGCGACAGGCCAACAAACAGGAGGGGGATGTTCCAGACATGAGGACAGAATGTAAGTATTGCTCTTCTACATTTGAAGTAATGTTGGTTTAACATGGTTTGTGTAGATATGGCTGTTCTACATGATTTAATATCTGTCATGACAGTGTTATGGGGTTGGGGAAACTCTCACCTGTAGGGCTATCCACAGACTGGCCAGTGTTTGGAGTCTTACATGTGTTGTGTTACTCACATGTGTCCTATCTTTAGAAATGCAGTAGCATACTCTGAGGATTGCAGTCAGTACATGGTGACAGCCATGTGAGTTACTGACTTCATATCCCTAAGTAGACATATGTCACAACAAACCCTGTTATACCAGTAAATGTATGGGTTTATCACAGTAACATGTCAATATTGTCCCTGTGTTAGTGCCTCCAGCCACAACTCTGTCAACCTTTGAACATATGTCATGCAGTAAGAGGTGCATATGTTCAGTACATCATTATTTACTGACATCACACCTGATAACAAGCCAGTGAGATATCAGACTGCTAGACATGTTATGTATAGTAGGTCTTATACTTGAGGACAAAACCTGGACATTCTGTTGTAGTGTGTACAGTAGTGAGGTCTGTATACTTATGGTGATTGTTGACAGAGTGTGTAATGTGAATATGTATCTTGGCCTGTGTACAGACTGTGGTAGATGTCATTGTTCTTGGTCCTGTTCTATGGGATGTTGCATGCTGCTGCAATGTATGGTACTCTGTCGGCACACATGTTTGTAGGGCCAGACCGACACATGTCTCATACCACAGTCAGGCATCTGAATACACTGTGTATTGGTCCAGTATATGCAGGGTTAGTGTGTTTGTGGCACATATGAGGATGGTGTTGTTCACACAATCCATATACTGTAATATTAAGTACGCTTAACATATGTGACTGTGGCTGTGTTCAGAATGGTTCTGGGTATGAATTTTCGCACAGGTGTCTGTAATTCCATGCTGTTATATGCCTGTAGAGCCTGCTTATTTGCAGGTACATGTGTTTTCCCCCATAAGAAATGTAGGCCAGTGTTGTGGCAGTATGCCTGTAGTTTGCACAGTGCTTTTTGACATGCCTAGCAGCTCAGTGCATTTACCCAGTGTGATGTTTTGTCCAGATATTTGTCAGATGTACTATTGCCTGGCCACCATAACTGTTGTGTATTTCTGACAAAGCAGTGGGATGTTGTACAGATGTATGTCACTAACTAGTGGGTAGTATATGGGCTTGTAACCTCTGCTCCTCCAGTTATTATGTGTCAGGACAGACAGGAGTGTGTGAATGCATAAACTGTGTGAGGTTATCTATTTCAGTATTTTCATGATATCCCCATTTACATGGCTGTAAACATCCACTTTTTCAGGCTTGGTCCAGACGTCTTGCACTAAGGGGTACTCTGTATACCTCTGAACTGAGTAGAGTGTCAGACTGTCCATATTTATTGGTCAAATCTCTGCTGTATCCCAAAGGATCATTACTGTGATTTGTATGGTACTGTACTATGATGATCTTATGATGTCTGTCAGTAACTGATGGCGTACATGTCAATATCAGATGTGACTTCCCACACAACATATCTGTTAAGACAACCTCTGTTACAGTAGCAAAAGTCTACATTTATAACTTAGCATACTTACATGACATCCCCTTGAACTAAGAGGTTGTCACTATTGGTGTTGAGGTATGACTCCACTACATGTTATGGACATATGTTTTATATATATATATATATATATATATATATATATATATATATATATATACACATGTACATATAGATATATATATATATATATATATATATATATATATATATATATA